>NW_004949138.1:2388179-2408319 GCF_000317375.1 Microtus ochrogaster
AGAGAGAGAGAGAGAGAGAGAGAGAGAGAGAGAGAGAGAGAGAGAGAAAGTCAGTGATAATTTCCAAACTAACCTGGATACAGAAGTTTTGAGTCAAACTTTCGCAGAAGATGAAATGATTTTGCCTGACAGTTACACACACACTTTCTGCCAAGACAGAACGACAGAATGAGTGTCAGTGACCCAAATGTGTGTGTGTGGGGGGGGGCTATGAGAACTGGGTTTTATTTTCTAACTTCTTAACTTAGAAGTGGTTTTCTATGCAGAAATAAGACTTTGAAATTGTGGTGACTCAGATGGGATCTTTCCAACAACATTTATGAATGCTACAATTAATCCAGTAATTTATTTTATTGATAATGTACAATTAGGATGCTAAACGGTCTGAACGTATTACTTCTCTCAGTTTAAGTGCTTTGCACATTATAATTAAGCAAAAAAAAGTTAAAATCATACTGATAATTAAGAAACACGGTGTTAAAATAAATAAAACAGGCTTATTCTCTGGAAGAAAACTACTAGACACAGTGACAGATGACAGAGCATCCAATCCATACCCATCAGCTTACTGCAGAGCCTGAGATCTCTGTCTAATTTCTTTGATTTGGTGATTAATCCGTTTTTTTTTAAATTCAATGAATTTTTTGTAAGTAGAGATTTTTTTCTTCCAAGTAAAATATTTAAGCCCCTGAGCTATTCATTGTACTTGTAAAATCACACAGAATAAACTACTTAGAATTCATAAACTCACACACCATAAAGTTGCTAATGACTATTTGTTTTCCTTTAGATCTTTTTGAATATTTAGGAGCATTCTACTTTTTTGTTTTTATGTGTGTCTACATGCAGCAGGCACTAACTGAGTATTTTCTTGAGTTCTTTCATCAAGAAGTAGTTTCTATCAAGAATGATATAACTCTTATAAAGGGGGAGGGTTGAAGGGTGAGGGGAGAGGCAGGGAGGAGAGTTGAGAAAAATGTAGAGCTCAATAAAAATCAATAAAAAAGAATTATAACTCAGCCCTAAAAAAAGAGTTACCAGCAAAATCTTAAATCTTTTCTTCCAAATCTTACTCCCTGAGTGCACTGACATTTGTAATACTTTGCACATTCAAGGAAAAAGTTAACATGAACAACTACTGTTTTATACATATACTAGATACTTCTAAGCAAACTGGGATACTTCATTTTCTATAGCTCAGAGTAGTCCTATACTTAAGATAATTGTCTATTTAGCATATAAGGGAAATGAGGGCCACATAAGGACATTTTTATGTTTTAATATTTACTTACTAGTATGTGTACATATGTGTATAATCAGATGACAAGTTTATGCACTTGATTCTCTCCTCATACTTTACAAGGGTTTCAGGATCAAAAATAGGATGAAAATAGCAAGAAATAGCCATCTCAAAAGCCCTATTCTAATGTTTTTATTGTTTTTAAAGATTTAACTTGGTACATTCACACAATTAGGAGGAGGAAAGCTGGGCTGCAGATCTAATTTTGCCTGCTTCTGTAACTTCTCTTCTCCTGGATACAGATTCCAAAGTTAACTCTATTCAAATCACTTTCTAAAGAAGCTAAGATCTTGTAATTAAAATGTGACTTTATAGGCATGATGACCATTATTCTATTAAAATTATGATATATAACTTGATGCAGAATTTTAGTTCCAGTGTTAGATTAAAATGGAATTTATACCACAACATCTGGCAATCCCTGGTGGCTATGGGTGAAAAATGAACTGGAGCTGTCCTGAAATATTCAAGAGCTATCTTTGTTCATGCACTGTATGTTTACTGTGTATACAATTGGTGTCCTCAAATATTCAGGAGCTATCTTTGTGCATGCATTGTATGTTTACTGTGTATACAATTGGTGTCCTCAAATATTCAGGAGCTATCTTTGTGCATGCATTGTATGTTTACTGTGTATACAATTTGGTGCCAAGATGTGGCAGAGGAGCTATCTTTGCTCATGCATTTGTTTGCTTACTGTGTATACAATTTGGTGCCAAGATATGGCGGAGGCTGCTTGTTCATTTCCCAGCGGCCATATTCTCAAAATAATCACACAGAAATCTGTACTAGTTAAAATACTGTCTGACCAATAGCTTTAGCGCATTTCTGGTTTACTTTTAAATCCTAAATTAACCCATTAATCTCCATTAATCTGACTATCGCCATGTGGCTATGGCTTACCCTCACAGTTCCATCACATCTGTCTCTGGTGGCAACTACATGGCACCTCCTGACTCCACCTACTCTCCCAATATAGCTCTTCCAGCCTGGCTTTACACAGTTAAGCCATTGGCCAAAACCAGCTTCATTTATTAAACAATAAAAGCAACACATATACAGAAGGACATCCCACACCATTAAGAAACTTCTACTGTTGTTCCCTCCACCCTGACATTATGGTACTAGCCCCATCTGATAGGTCCTCACAGATGTGCTTTTATCTTTTCAGTCCCTTTATAAGGAAAAAAAATGAAACAGGAGAATTTACAGAACTTCTGTGCTTTTATCTCATCATGTCCTAATTCAGGGTAGGGAGCAGGGATCAAATCTAGTGTAAGTACGAACTGATCTGCTTGTGAGAATAAGAAGCCAGACCTCCCTCTGTCTTCTAATTTCATAGCCCTAGGGAAAACTGAGCCTTCTTAAATCAGCTGTGAGTATCTACACAAACCATTCTCATTCCATTCTGCCGATCACTATGAGATGCAAAATCTTGTCTTTTAAGAAGATGTCTGTTAACTGTAAATTTATAGCTTATCCTATAAAAGTTTTGATAGAATTATATCATAGCTATTAAACTATGTGTAACTACTAAAGTAATCCTTTTGCTGATAGAATTCAAATTAAAAGTTTTTGGAACCACAATGACAACTAATGGATTGCATGTGTGTCAAAGAAGCAAATCCATGTTCTTTTTTTTTTTAAATCAAGCCATATGAAGGCAAAATGACTGCTTTGGGATTGAGTGAACTTGTGACAGAGTGGCTGTGCCTACATCTTACTTGCAAAAGAATCATATCAGTATGGCTGTATAATTATGCTGTACTCTAATACATCTATAAGCTACACTTATATGCACAGGGCCTCTGTCTTACTATCCTGAGATCTGTTGTGCTCTATAGCCTTGATGCATGCCTTGGTGTTTGGGAATGTGACCGCCATCATACAGAGGATGTACTCCAGATGGAGTCTCTATCACACCAGAACCAAGGACCTAAAGGATTTCATCCGCGTGCATCACCTTCCCCAGCAGCTCAAGCAGAGGATGCTTGAATACTTTCAGACAACCTGGTCAGTCAACAATGGAATAGATTCAAATGAGGTAATGTGTGCTTCATATCTTGATATTTTCAGGCAAAAAAATGCATATCATTAGGTAAAAACAAAGAGTTCTAATGCAGGCATAAAAGAGGGACACATTTACCAGCCTCTTTATCTCCTTGTCTTTGTCATCATAGACTTACAGCCCACCCTGCATCATGACTGGAGTTTTTAAACTGCTATTCTGTGATGACAGTCTCATAAGAATTTACTACTTTATTCAATCAAATGGATTTATTTTTATACTCGTGTTTTTTGAGAGGATTCATTTTCTCTCTTATTTTAAGAGAGATAACTTGATCTTTTCATATGATCATGACACATTAAGAAATATCAGTGGTCCAAGTCCCCATACCTAGAAGAGTAACAAGCCTTCCTACCAGGATACTTATCACTTGATTATTCAGTGGTACATAGCTAAGGTCATACTCACTATATAGCCCTGGAGATTGTGCAGAGAAATCTCATAGAATATATCAACCTCCTCTTGTATAATGCACTTGACCATGTAGGAAGAGTGCCACTGGTGTCTCATAAAGTCATTGACTAGACCAGACTCACCACACTTTTCTTTCTCCCTTCCTCTTCCCCAACAGCTTCTGAAAGACTTTCCAGATGAGCTGCGCTCTGATATCACAATGCATCTAAACAAGGAGATCTTACAGCTGTCGCTGTTTGAATGTGCCAGCCGGGGCTGCCTCAGATCTTTGTCTCTTCATATCAAAACTTCATTCTGTGCTCCAGGAGAGTATCTACTACGCCAGGGAGATGCTCTGCAGGCCATCTACTTTGTGTGTTCAGGCTCCATGGAGGTTCTTAAAGACAGCATGGTATTGGCTATTCTAGGTAGGTTTTGGCTGAAAAGTTTCTCTGAAATTTTACTTTGGAGTATGAGGAATACACAGTAGGGAAGGGTACGATAGATTCTAATAGGAGTTGGAAAATATGGACTCCATATTGGATTCAATTTACACCATTTTATGATTCTTATATAAACAAAGTTCAGGCAATATAAATATTACCCCCATCCTACAAGTGAGTAAATGTTCCCTTACTTAACTGTACCCATATGTAAGTCTTTCTGAGTTCTAATCACATCCCATACCGTCTTCAGTCCAACAGCAGCCATATTTTCATGAAGAATTTTTTAATTTTTTAGAGAGTCTATCCAAAAAATGTTATAACTAAGTTTTATCTGTGCCAGAAATAGAGCAAAACTGATTTAACTTGGAGAACAATTACCATCACTGCCATTAACCTAATACTGCTAGGGTGGACACAAGCTCTTTTCAGTGCCTCAAAGACAACTCATAGCTGTGAAAACTCTGTGCCATTTGATGTTGACTTCAAATGCTAACATAATTATTTTTTCAATGAAATGTAAAGGGAAGCTGGCAGAAGACGATATATGACTTAATGTAGAAAAAAATTCACTCCCAATTTTATGAGTTTCTTTTTGAATTCACTCTTACTTGTTTCTTCAGTCAACCCTTATTGCGGATCTGTGAGTGAACTGGACAGTGGTCTGAGCACTAAGATTGTGGAAGAACAAAAATTGCTAGAAGTTTTGCCCTTATTGGGATTAAACTCAAGGGAAGGATAAGATGGAAAATTTGCCCAGGGTGGGGGTAGTTGAGCATCAGATGAATTCAAGGCATATTTTAAACAGCAAAGTAATACAGAAATGTCTAAAATCATGTCAGTAAATGGCTAATGCAGTACTTTTTGTTCTAATCTTCTAAGAAACTGATTTGTGAACAATGCCTTGTGAAGTATTTTGGCACATGTGACATTTAAACCTTCACAGAATGTAGACACAGATGTAGAGGCATTTTCTGATTCTAGGTGGCTCCGGAGCCTACTTCCCTTTCCTTATCTAAAGAATACATATCATTTTATGTCAGCACTGTCAACCTGCTGCTGAGGTGGTGAGCTTCTAGACAGATTATATTTTATATGAGAGAAGTGATAATTCTGGGTCCCAAGTATGAGCTGATGCCTTAGGGGCATTATCAAGTCTTGAAATCTTGTCAGAGCTGAATGTGTTTTCCAAATTCATTTCCTGAAACACATCCTTGGGGAGATGAAATTAGGTTGTGGGAACCTAGGATATGATTGGTACCTTCAAAGTGGAAGCCTCAGAGAGCCACCTAAGTTTTTCTGCCATGATATCCCAATGATAAGTCAAGAGATAAGAAGTAGAAAGTTAGCCCTTATTATACACTTAAGCAGCCAAAGCCCTGACCTTGAATTTCTCAGCTCTAGAACCATCAGAAATACATCCTTGTTGCGTATCATACCTTAGCTGCATTGTGCTACAGCATAGCTAACAGACTATGACAGTGTAGCTACTTCAACTAGAGAGGACTAGCTGGTGACTATGTACCGACATAACCTTGTGGCTCTGGCTTTCCCTGCTTCCTGAGGATTTCAGTTTCACTTAATGAAGCAAAGATGGGATTGCCCTTCAAGATTTGGTTTAGTTTTTATTAGCCTTCTGTGATGTTATCTTCTAGGTAAGTGAAGAAGATGTTAAAGCAGTTGGTTCCTATTCTTGACTTGCAAAATTAAAGAACAATCATTCTACCACTTTGTAATTCTGGCTTAGAATTGACAATGGTTTCTAATTTGCTTCTGAAACATGGTTTAAATCATATTTTCCTGGAGTTTCCCTAGTACCACTGAAACTTTTAAAGCCTGCTGATTTGCCTATTGACACAGCCTACTTTTGAGGATCTGATTATTTTTTAGAACCTTATGATATAACATACATGCAAGCAGATATAACACACCATTTAAAAAATAGTCAGGCTTTTCTTTTAATTCTCATCCATTTTTCAATTTGTTGACTAACAACAGTTTTAGGAATGGAAGAAGAAGAGATCATCCATGACATTAGAACAAAGATGTGAAAAGTTAATGGCTTTGATATAACTGCTATAGCTTATAAAACATGATCCAATAGTAATCACTCTTATAATTAAAATTACTTATTGCTGAAATATTTACTTCATTGCTGTTTTGCTTCCTTCTCCAAATTTCTCCATAAATTGTGATTTTTTTATGATGGTATTTCACTGCTATGTTCCCACCGTGTATGTTTCAAAATTGGTGTAAGTCCAGCTTGATCATTTCAAACTCTGAAGTGTCAAGATTAACATATAGGTGGGATGATGTAATTCTCTTCATCATAATATTATTTCACGTTGACTAATTCAACCTACACTGATTTACTAAGCATACAGTTTCATATTTACTCTCTAGTTACTTAACAGGAGTTTATTCTGTCACTGAAATGAATTAGTGGTATTGAGAGGAATATGTTTTTCAGCAAAACCTCAAGCAACAGCATCTTCCAATCAGCATTTCCAGTTCTCATGCCTAGACAGAATTGTCATAGGAATTTGTGATGAAGGCAGAAAATGGCAATGACTGATGAGCGGTGCCTCAGAGGATGATATTCATCTGCCTTTGTGTAATTCAATATCCCTATTTGTTACTGTGGTTGATTCTCAGAGACAAAGCACCTCCGAGGAGATAGATGCCCCATCATCACGCAAGGGGGCAGAGAAATAATTCTTTTCTTTCAGGATTAAGAATAGTAAGACCTGGAGTAGTTAAAGAATAGTTCAGGAATTTTAACAAAAGCAAGAAGGAATCTACAGGGCAGTTAGGAGGCAGGGAGGCCTGGACAGAACTCAATACATTATCCATGCTCCATAAACATTCACCAAATCCAAATGAAAAAAAAAGCTGGAATTCTTTCCAAAGTGTCAAATTTAGCTAAGTGTTTGTGGTATTCATTTGCTCATAGTCATAACACAGCAACCATAAATATGAAAGTATAGAGGGCTTAATGTTCCTCCAAATATCCCTGGCATATTCTACCCATAACGCTGTCCTGATAATCATCCTCAAAAAGACAAAAGTAAAGAATCGCTGCATTGATTACTTCCTGTCTGTGATTCTATCTTATATCTGCCTTCAACTGTGGAGATTTTAAACAAAACGTACAGAAAACATAATTTCAAATTTAGTAATATTAGTGACTATAAGTCAGGTTTAAATTCTTCCAGAAAATGTAGCCAGAAACTAAAAATAAGAAGACCAGCTAGCCTGGGTCTGAAAAAGCATGGGATAAAACCAGACTTACATAGCGGACAATGAGGACTACTGAGAACTCAAGAACAATGGCAATGGGTTTTTGATCCTACTGCACATACTGGCTTTGGGGGAGCCTAGGCAGTCTGGATGCTCAACTTACTAAACCTGGATGGAGGTGGGCAGTCCTTGGACTTCCTACAGGTCAGGGAACCCTGATTGCTCTTCAAGCTGATGAGGGAGGGGGACTTGATCAGGGGAGGGGGAGGGAAATGGGAGGCGGTGGCGGGGAGGAGGCAGAAATCCTTAATAAATAAATAAATTTAAAAAAAAGATTGAAGACAATCAAAAAAAAAAAAAGAAGAGAACAAGAGGGATTTGATGAACCAGGGGATCAAGGTCATCACAAGGGAACAAAAAAAAAAAAAAGACTATGATATGTTTTGTTTTCTTCTACCAAAGTAACCTTAACTTTAAAGTTTAAAATCTAATATTGATTTGAAATTAATATTTGATGTAATTAATAATTTACCTTAATTTTTATTTTATACATATTCTCAATATATCGATCATGTGTGATTAATTTCATCTTTCCTTCTACTGATAAATTAAATAGAATGGGCTTTTATGAGTTTAGTGTCACGAATTTTGTTTCCAAAATTCGGGGCACAATGAAGTAATCATTTAGAAATTAGATGTAAGAGCTGAGCCCACCACTGCACAACCAGGACCCAAGCAGGAGCCAGAGCACTGCCAGACGATGAGGAACAGGACTTGGAATTTTGTCTCTTACAAGTAATGTGGTGGCAGCTGTCAGAACCCACAGGGCCTCAGAGCACCTCTGAGGACCACGAGAGACACGCGGAGGCTTTGAGGAGCAACTAAAAGAAGGCAGGTCGTATGGGAAGATGCTTTTAAAAGGTGGTTTCAGGGAAGTGGGAAAAAGGATGGCGTAATGAAGCAGCAAGGTCAGCAGGGGCAAAGTGGAGCTAGAGATGTGGATTTGGAGACAGGTGTGGACTTGTTGCCGTGGTAGAAAAAGAAGCATGTCCTTGCTGAGTATGGTTAGTCTTTGGGCCACCCAGAGGCTCAGGCCACCATTAGGCTTGCCTCGCCCCTTCCTCATACACCAGGGCAGTGCTCCTGCTCCCCTGCAGAGCTGATCCACAGCATGAAGCCTCAGCTGCAGCTGTGGCCCCTAGAGCTGCTCTTGCTGCAGAGAGGAGAGCTTGAGCCCACAAGCCCGATGGCCATACCTGGGGTGGCCAGTACCAAGTGCAGGATGGCATACAATATTCTGGAACTAGAGCAGATCCTGCTCCAGGAGACACTGCCCAGCCAAAGATCACCTTGACTGAGCAACAAAGTATCTGAGATAAATAATGGTTCATTTTGTGTATTAAGTTTCCTTGAAAAACTTGTGTGGTCTATACTGCCACAGCAGTCAAGTTGATATCTACGATCCATGATGCTGCTGGGAACCAGGTAGTAACCAGTTGGAAGTGCATGACCCATGCTGCCAATGCATACTATGGGCAGCTTCTTTTGTAGCAGTATCATTGACTGCAAACTTATAACTGAAGATGAGAGACATTGAAGACTATGAACGAAACAGTCCAGACAGGAACCTATTGAAGAGAGTTTTTCAAAATTGTGACAAAGATACTGGTGTGTAGCTCTTCACAGCTCACGGGTTCTGACAAGAGTTGGGGTGGGAGGGTTGGACTCGGTTTTCCGAGGAACTGGCCACTGGGCATTTGATCATGCCCCCAAAAATATATGGGCCACACAAATTGGACTTGATGGGTTTTTTGGTTTGGGGTTTTTGGGGGTGAACAAGGGTGAGAGAGTGAACATGGGAGAAATAGGAATCAAGTGTGATCAGGGTGCACTGTACAAAATTCCCAAATAATTAATAAAAATATTATATTGGGGAAAATTATAAAGAAAATAATTGAATGTGAAGTCGAGAAGTTTACTTGTAATATTTTTAAATAGAGACTTATTTATATATTTTATGCATGCAAGTGCTCTGTCTGCATGTACTTGTGCACACTACTTGGATCCTCTAATAGATGTTGTGAGCCACCATGTAGTTGCTGCATGTGTCACTGGGAATTGAACTCTAGAAGAACAGCCAACGGTCTTAACAGCTGAGCCATCTCTCCAGCCCTCTTGATAACATTGCAGTGGCTTGTCTTCTTTGTTACTGAGGACTGTTTGCCTTGGTTGCTTACAACCTAGTAAAAAAGCTTTTTAGATAGGCATGATAAGATGATGCCTGGGAGCGATGCTCTTTGATGGACAAACTCAGAAACCTCTCACTAGAAACCTGAGTGCCTAGTGCTATGTGAATATACTGCTGTTCCTCTGGCCTTCAACCCAAGTTTGTCTAAAATTTAAATGCTTCTTCATGTCTTTTGTGTGGCTTCTGGTTGACTTTGTGGCTATGTCCAAAGAATATCAGAAGTTGATTTCAGTGATTTCTTGATATTTGAGGCTATTTCTCCCTTCTGGTACTTTCAACTTTTGAAATCACATAAAGGATTTTTTAAAATTATAAATACTTGGCTGATAACTCAGGTTTCTTACTAGCTAACTCCTACATTTTAAATTAATCCATATTGCTTTTCTATTCTCTGCCATGTGAGGGGTAACTTTTTTTAATTAAAAATTTCTACCTCCTCCCCTCTTCCACTCCCCTTCCCCCTCCCCCACTCTCCCTCCCCTCCCTCTCCAGTCCAAAGAGAAGTCAGGGTTGCCTGCCCTGTGGGAAGTCCAAGGTCCTCCCCCCTCCATCCAGGTCTAGGAAGGTGAGCATCCAAACAGACTAGGCTCCCATGAAGTCAGTACATGCAGCAGAATCAAAACCCAGTGCCACTGTCCTTGGCTTCTCAGTCAGCCCTCATTGTCAGCCATGTTCAGAGAGTCTGGTTTGATCACATGCTCCATCAGTCCCAGTCCAGCTGGCCTTGATGAGCTCCCATTAGATCAGCCCCACCGTCTCAGTGTGTGGGCGTAGCCCTTGTGGTCCTGACTTCCTTGCTCATGTTCTCACTCCTTCTGCTCCTCATTTGGACCTTGGGAGCTCAGTCCAGTGCTCCTATGTGGGTCTCTGTCTCTATCTCCATCCATCGCCAGATGAAGGTTCTATGGTGATATGCAACAGGAGACACTTCCTATGTATAACCCCAGCAGCACCTACAATAAGAGCAACATTGAATAAATGGGATCTCCTAAAACTAAGAAGCTTCTGTAAAGCAAAGGACACTGTCATTAAGACAAAAAGGCAACCTACTGATTGGGAGAAGATATTCACCAACCCCACAACAGACAAAGGTCTGATCTCCAAAATATATAAAGAACTCAAGAAACTAGACTTTAAAATGCTAATTAATCCAATTAAAAAATGGGACACTGAACTGAACAGAGAATTCTCAACGGAAGAAGTTCAAATGCACATAAAGGATTTAAAAAATGAAATTGTTCAATATTAGCTCATCAACAAAGAAGAAAGTTAGTTCCTAGAAGGCAGCCTAATTACTGTAGACAGCCACACTGCTGCTAGACATCAAGGGGAATTGGGGAACACTGGTCCCACAAGTAGTCCTGTGAGACTCTAGCTATTGGTCTAGCCACTCCTTGACTGTGTGAGAAAGTGCGTTCTTACACTGTCACTGAACTTGACAACTGGGAGATGTGCTCTAAGGTTACACACATATGCAAACTATGGCCCAAAATGTTCAGTTCTTACCCCTTTCTCAGTAGAGGGACAGAGAGTTTCTCCTTCCAGTTTGCACTTCTGTCCATCTTGTAGACACAATCACAAGTAAATGAAAGAATCTTAGTCTGCTGAATATCATGCTTCTACCAGAAGTCTGATTCCTATCAAAAGTTCTAGACTCTAGGCAACAGGTTTGCTGCAGCACTGACCTGAGAAGCTCAGAGCCATTTGTCTGCCTAGGAAAATCAGTCATTACTAGCTTGAATGGTTAAAGTGACTGTCACAAACTGACTGATTCAAAGTCATTTTCCAATTTCTGCCAGAGAGCTGCTTAGAGCCCATGGGTGATCTGTGATGCCTAAGCCATCCACATATGTCCTCTAACTAGTGCTCACAACCAGTGATAGCTCCATCTACAACAGGACATGTGACAATGTTTTGTGGTATCTTGCACACCAAAACAAAAGAGCAATTGAGCCCCAACTCCCAGTAATGTGAAATTGAGTATCTGTGCTCACATGATCTTCACTTTCTTGTACAATCTGAGAGAAATAGTCTGTAAAGCAAATGAAGTTTCTTGGCCACAGCTCTGCTTTTCTTCCAAATGATGTGATTCTTTCTTTTCACTGTTCCTAGGAAAGGGGGATTTAATTGGAGCAAATCTATCAATTAAAGACCAAGTGATCAAGACCAATGCTGACGTGAAGGCACTGACCTACTGTGATCTTCAGTGCATCATCCTTAAAGGGCTCTTTGAGGTCCTGGGCCTTTACCCTGAGTACGCACACAAATTTGTAGAAGACATCCAGCATGACCTCACGTACAATCTTCGAGAAGGTCATGAGAGCGATGTAAGTCCCCTTTCTAATATAATATGTGGGACTGGGAATCAGATAGAACAGCAGAGGCAAATGTCATAGCCTTCCTTCAAAGGACTCTGCAGGTAAGATATTGAGCCCCTAGTTAACTGATATATCCAGTAAAACCTGCAGTTCCTTGCTAACATGAGAGGAAAGTACTATTTGGGGTAGGTTTTTGCTTGCTTGTCTTCATGTGCTCACGTCTAATTGCAGCTTTGATACACAGTACTTACCCGGAAATAAGTGACGCCCTTCAGTGTTTGACAACTTCAAGGGAAAGTCTGTGGGTCAGAGCTTGTTGTGTGCTTGTTGTATGTTCAGCCTTTCAACTGCTCGACAGGAAATTTCCTCTAAACTAATCTTTTTTTTCTAAAATGGTACCACAAACAATAATCTATCTCAAAGTGCAAAATTTTCATAAATGGATTCAATCCCAAGATTGTCACACTTAAAGCATAATGAGCATTTTGTGCAATTATATATTTGTTTCATGTTTCAGTTTATACAACAACTTTCCTGCTAAAATGTGTACTATACTGTCTTGTGTTTAAGCTCATTGTGGACATGACTTTGTTAGATGTGTCAGTGATAATGATTTAATAGGAATGATTGTTGAAAGGCAAGCCAGAGCATGAAGTTCATTGTGTAAGAGTCAGTGTCTTGTCATGGATATTTGTAGCACTGAGAACTTTAAGAAACTGGAATTGTGGCCAATTCAAAATATACAAACATTTTGGGTAATAATTAGCATTCTCTCTTTTAAAAAATTGATAGAAAATGAGAATTGCATATTTTTTCATTTAGGAATGAGATATAAGTGATGTTAGATAAAGATATGATATCCCATCCTCTCCACTGTTAATAGAATATACCAATGAGGTCAATATTTATTAGCTACCTATTATGCTAAGTATTCTTCCTATACAAACACTGATGATTAAATGATCCCTTAAGATTAGCGTCAATCCATTTCCATGGCAGAGCAAACAGGATAAGAGTAGCTGTGGTTATGCAAGTTAGCAGGCAACTAGAGCAGCACCAGAGAACAGACCCAGGATTAAAGTCTGCAGCTGGGTAGCAAAGGTCCTGCCTTCTGAAAGTGCTCCCATGCATCTCATGCAATAGACTGAATCTTAAAATTCAAGATACAACTTTTCTCAGTGATTGTATAAAATGACTGTTTTAAGGAGTATAGCATATTGTTTTGAAATATGCATACATTATTAAATACATAAATCAAGCTAATTATTATGTTGTTTCTTAGATTCATATTCATTGTAACATTTAAAATGCTCTCAGCAATAGTCAGGTGGACAACATGCCATTGTTTAAGATAGTCCGCATGCTGAAATAGCAATGAAACTTGTGTCCTTAGACCAGTATCTCCTTCCTTCCTCAAGTAACTTCCATCCTCTTCTCAGCTTCTATGATTCCAGCTTTCTCCACGTTTCCCATAAAGGTTGCCGCACCAGCGCAGCTTTGATACCCAAACTGGTGTGGGGTGCCGGGATTCAGACATGGAAGCTTCAATGCAGGAGAAAGAACCCTTTATTTTCCCCAAGCTTAAGCCTTTTGTATCTTTAGGCAGCTGACCCTAGCCATGTTGAGCAGCTAGAACCTGAGGACAAGGTCAAGGCATTGTGTACTGAAGAACACTTCTGCAAAACACCACACACCAGAAAGAACACAAACATCCTTGTCAAATACAGGGTACAAAGAAGTTCAGCTGTCTGTCAGGGGGAGATAGGATGGCCAAGCCATCTGGGTGTAGCCAGATCACAACTCCTCCCTTTTATTTTATTAAATAAAGTGCCTGTCTTAGGTTACTTTGAGTGGAGTACCTTGCCTGGCATAGAAAATAGGCCTGTCTTGGGTGGCATCCTAACTCCAAAGCATTGCCCTTCAGTGGCTACCCCTTATCCAGCATCTGCAACCAAACGTGGGTGGACTCCGGCTGCACAGTCATAGCTAAGAGTGTCTGTTGGGTGACTCTCATCTGATTCTGATACTGGAGGCAGAATAGACATAGGATCCAGACACATAGCCCTAAACCAAGTATCCCCAGGACTGACAGCGCTAACGAGCTGAACCAGTGATAAAACCATCCTTCTACTTTAGCCATCCAAGCCCACCAATCACTGGCCTGGACAGGCTCAACCCTGGCAGAATTTACAGTCTGAATAGCATGCACTAACTGGGTGGTAAAATTAACAAAAGCAATATTCCAAACCCCTCTCATGTAATGACTGAGCTCCATAACATTAGCAGAAGCGTGCAATACAATGCCAAGAGTAACACACATAACATGACAAAAGCTGGAACATGTTAACCTTTGAAAAGTCCAAAGATAGTCTACTTGTTCCTGAACCAGAACCACTTGTTGGTTCAAGGTCAATATGCTTAATTGAATATGTTCATTAAGGTCATTTTGAATGTCTAAATCGTTGCTGACTCTTTTTAGCCAGCTGGTTGACAGTCTCAGCTGTCTGCACAGTCTGGGAGAGAACAATTCTGGTAGTAGTAGCTGTGGTGGCAATAGTGGCAACCATGGCTGCAGTGATTCCAAAATCTCTCCTCTGCCTATACAGAACAAAAGGGACACGCCCTTCATCCTTAACTGTCATAGGCATGGCAGCAGAAATCCTTACAAGAAGGGTGTTGTCTTCTGTCGTCCAGCATTTGGTGATGGTACAATTACTGAAAGAACAATTAAGACTCATCTCATCAATAGATCCCAACCCATTCCATGTCACAAAAAAGAAGGGTACTAATACACAAGGGGAAGAATGAATAAAAAAAAATTCTTCCAAGCTATGTAAGGAATCTTTGAAAGTATCTGTCTGATTATAACTGGCAGTTCCATTAAACACAAGCCCCTCCTCAAGGATGAGGGGAACAGCATCCACTCAGTCACATGGTCCACAGAGATGCATTCCTGTAAACACAAAGACTACCCCCACCTGGGTTGGATCTCTGTAATAAGATTCTGGGGAATCTTGGGTATAAGGGGGTCGATGACCATGCCACCAGACATCCCTTGGGCCATAGGGGAGGTTTGACACCTGAAGCCAGCATAAAGTGGCCAGGAAGGGCTCCTGTGGACTCAGCACCATGCAACCTGTGCCACAGCTCTGTGATCTCTTTCTCTAGGTGCTCTTCCTCAGATTCCTCTCCCCATGAGCTTTTGCTCTCTGAACTTTCTTCACTAGGAATCTCATTAACCGTAACCTCTTTCATGGCCTTATCCTCTATGCCCACAAAGCGTCTAGTTTCTTCTTCTTGCATTTCTGTAAATGCTCTGCTAACCTCCTTCAGCAGTTCCTATACTTTCACTTTCTCCATTAGCAGTGCTTCCTTCACCAATCTCCGTAAGGAGAACATTGCCATAGGCAAGTGCTCTAGCCCCTGTTTCTGTAACTCTCTTTGTAAGTCTAACTTAACTTGTTCCCAGTTGGGAACATTTAACCCCCTCCCTGCTGCCCTGCAAGAAACCAGGGGCTTGTGTCCGCTATGGTGTCAACAAAATCAGAGGTCATCTCCCTCTTGACTTCCATGCCCTACTGTTTTAAGAGATTCAGTATCTGGTCTGTCATTTCTACTTTACTCATATACTACCCCATTTTAAGCACTTGTTACTTTCCCCAATATTCTCGATGTAGCTGGGGGCTGGAGCAATCAGTTCACGAATCCCCACTGGTAGCGTGGGGTGCTGGGATGAAGACACAGAGGCTTCAATGCGGGAGAAAGAACCCTTTATTTTCCCCCAAGCTTAAGCCTTTTATATCTTTAGGCAGCTTACCCTAGCCATGCTGAGCAGCTAGAACCTGAGGTCAAGGTCAGGGCATCGTGTACTGAAGAACACTTCTGCAAAACACCACACACCAGAAAGAACACAAACATCCTTGTCAAATACAGGGTACAAAGAAGTTCAGCTGTCTGTCAGGGTGAGTGAGGGCAGCCAAGCCATCTATCTGGGTGCAGCCAGATCACAACAAAGGTGAAACCATATGGGATCATGTCAGGCTTACTTCACTAAGCATAATGCCTCCACACCTGAGTTCATCAGTGTTGTAAATGATGGAACTTCCTTCTTCATCGAGCGTCAATAGCACTCCAGAGTGCATAAATACTGTGCTTCCTTTATTCATCTGTTCACTGATTCACATTCACATTGATCCCAAGTCTTACCTATTGGGAAGAATGTGACAATGAGCATGAACACACATATCTCTGACACATACTGATCTCAGTTCATTTGTATACATAGCAAGTAGTAGAATTATTGGATCAGTAGTAGCTATACTTTAGTGTCTACTGTGCATTTCATCCTACAGTATGTGAGGATTCCCCCTTCTAATCTCACCTCTCAGCTCTGTGAGATTATACCTCATTGCAGTTTTATTTTGCATTTCCATGATTACTAGTGATGTCCAACTCCTTTTGTATATCTACTTTCAAAGAGTATCTTTACTGATTATTTTATTAAATATTTTTAAAAAATAAAACAAACTATCTTTTTTTCTTCATTTTACATACCAATCCCACTCCCTCCACTACTTTCATCTCCTCCACCTTCCCTCCCACCCCACCTCACCCCCATCCACTCCTCAGAAAGAGTAAGGAATGCTTTGGGGAATGTTGAAGGCCCTTCCTACTATATCTAGGCTGAGCAATGTATCCATCCAAAGATAATGGATTCCCAAAGAGCCAGTACAAGCAGTAGGGATAAATCCACTGCCAGTGGCCAAACAGTCTGCCCCAGCCATACAACTATCACCCACATTTAGAGGGTCTAGTTTGATCCTTATGCTGTTTCCTTCCCTGTCTGCCCATTTTTAATCAGACTATGTTTTTCTTGCCATTGGCTTGTCTGAGATCCACACGTATTTTGACTACCAACCTCTATCAGATGTGTGGTTAGCTACCATTCTGCAGTGTGTTTCTTACTTCGTTGTTTGTTTCCCTTGCTATGAACCTTTAGCTTCACATAATTTAACTAGTCTTTCCTTACTGGTATTTCTGTGTGTTAGAGTCACATTCAAAAGAAACATCATTGTCCAGATCAACGTCTGGAAGCTTTTATTCAGTGTCAGCCTCTAGAGTTTGGTGTCTGACATTTAAGTCTCTTATTTTAGCTGATTTTTAACTGTGGTATGACATTATAATCTAATTTCATCCGATATATTACCACTTCTCCCTTCTTTGCTTTTCTTCTCCTGTCTTCTCTCCTCTTCTCCTCTTTGTCTCACTATCATTTTTCCTTTTTAAAGCAGTGTCAAAACCTTGTTTAAAGTATGCCTCACCAAGGGAGTTTCTCCGCACCATTTTCCGCTATGTGGAATAAGTCTTCTTCTGGTGATGGAGCATCAACAGGTCACCTCTGTCGTGCGTACAGCCATCTCTTTCAGTTTGTCCGTCATCTTGAAGTGTTTTCTCTGGACTCTGCTGACACTTCAGCATATTTCAAGTCCTTTTCTCTTCGTAAAACTTGACTTCAGATTCCAGGTTCTCAGGCCAATGTGACTATGAAATCTATGTTCGGCAACCTAGCCTCCTCCTAGACACATCTTCAGTTTAAACTTCTTGGTGCACTGTGCCCTTCATATGAAAGTTAGGTGTTGGCTAATACTCCAAGCCTAGCAATGATACCCCCTCCCCAGGTATTTTATCCCCAAATCCTACACAGAATGGCTTTTCTGACCTTCATCTTATCTCCTTACCTTGTGACACTGCTCCTAGTTTGCTGTTTCATCTTGCAAAGCAACAGTGGACATTTTCCTTCCCCTACCCTGAGATATCTGTCTCAACAGTGTACAGGCTGGAGTGCCTCCCTTTGCACAGATCTCAACATGGCGTGCAGGCCGGTGTGCCTCCATTTGCACAAATCTCAACATGGTATGCAGACTGGTGTGCCTCCCTTTCCCCAAAGATCATAGTCACTGAAATCTCACTCCGTGTATTGCATCGGTGAATTTTGTCCAGTTTTATAGTTCTTTTACCACATTATTCTTCAGCAGAAGCTGTACCATTGTGGCTGGAACCCTAAAGCATTGCTTCTTTGTAAAGAAGATCCCTAGTACAGAACAGCAGTGTGAGAAGACACACTTGGAAAGAAAGATGAATGCAAGACCATAGAAATTACAGTGCTGCTCTGGCCTAGGCAAGCTGCTGTCCCTCCCTGAGCTAATGTCACCATGGCCTTTGGAGAAGCCAGGCTGCTACTTAGTGACAGGAATCCAGTGACTGAGAGGAAGATACAATAAAGAGACAGCCTTTGGGAAACATTGGCAGTAGTGTTTTTGAAAGAGTTTAAAAGAAATGTAAACACTGAACACTAAATAAAATTCAGCTACATTAGACTACATATTTATTTTTTAAAAAATATGAGAGTACATATGAACTGAAGCTGTGTTTTGAGATTTTTATCATTCTGGATTACTTGAATCTCAAAATACTTATTTTTATATACACGTACCACAACACACACACACACACACACACACACCACAAACTTATCTCCAAAATCTTGAGATACAGTTCCATGGCTGTGGACCACTCTTTGTGTAATCCACAACCCCATGGAAAGCCTTCCAACTTCTCCAGCATTCTTTGACTGTCGGGAAAAGTTACATTCTGGTACCAGCCTGTGATGAAGGATTCCTGTCCTTTGCTGTCAGCAAACACCTTTCCTTAGTTCCCACACATACACACAGGAGTAACCAGTCACCAGGCTTCTCTGGGACAGCAATGCTTATGAACAACTTCCATAGGAGACTGTAAACTGCAAAAATGTAACTACCTGAATTCACTGACTCTGAAAACTGAGTGGCTACTTGTACAAAGACTAGCAGAGATCCTTGGATTTCTCATTACATAGTGCGTGAATCTGTTTAACTATAAACAATAAATACAAAATAATGAAAACAAGACTGACATCAGCCCATTGAGAAGGAATCTCAGTGCTGGGATTTCTGCAGCTCCATTAGACTGAACAGCTTTAGAACAAGATCTCACTTCATTCTCACAAGAAAATTAATGTATATAAAATGTTTTCTAAGTTTTTTGAAAGACTACATATTGCTGTTTTGACAGTATGGTAATTATGTATCTCACGCTATTTGAAAATTTTCCATATTTGCCCCAACTTATAGCTCCTGGTGGCCCTCAGTGATTGGTTAATTTAGCTATTACTGCTATTTAGATTGTGGTGAGTTTACCTCACAATTAGTTATGGTAAGCTTTACAAATTGATTTTAACACAAATTCATCTGATTTTAAGAAATCTAGTTTTCCTTCACATAAAGAGATTTGAACTTGAGATAAACAAATAAAATGATTGGAGAGCATCCAAAAGAACTGTTTTCAAACATGAAGAAGGCTAAAACTCAAGCATTGATCTAACTACACACAAATATTGTTTTGCTGTGCATAGCGGGTGCTGGCTTGTTTTGATGCTGTGATCACTATGCAGCAATAAATGCCAACAATCTGGGAGAGGGCTAAATTTTTTAATGCTGTCATACTGGAAGGTTTCTAATAATGACTAAAACATATTAATGTTATAAATGTGCTCATCTCTACTTCAGTTTCCACTCACATTATCTAAGAAGCATAAAATGCTAAGCCACCTCTTTCTGTCTCCCTGCTGTTTTGTTAAGAGGGTGAAGAGGTCCTGATTTGAACCCTGCCCTGCTGTATGCTAGGACCAGTGCTCAAGAACAGTTTTAAGCTCCTACACTAAGGCTACCCACCCAGAGCAGTGAGTGCCTGCCTACCGGGCAGGCCTCAGGATCCCCTGTAAGGGAAGCCGAACACCTTCAGCTCGTGCATGAGCCAGGCTCTCCTGTACTCTTCTGAATACCAGCCCCCCCTTGCTCCATTCATCCTTTTGTCACTGGATCATTGGGCTACCAGGTGGCCCTGTTTAGTTGCTGAGGAATCCCATCTGGACAGGAGTTCATCTGGACGGGAACGGCTCCTGCTTCTACACTGAAGAGATACACCCAGAGAGTCAATCACAGCAAGGACTGGACCAAGACACCAGGCCTCTCCTGGCTCCATTTGAAGGAAGAGATGGGAAGGCGCCAATGCAAGAATTCCTCCAACAACCTG
>NW_004949138.1:2414934-2421519 GCF_000317375.1 Microtus ochrogaster
TTAAAAAAGAAAACAAACTATCTTTTTTTCATTTTACATATCAACCCCAAATTCCCTCTATCTTCTCCCCCACCCCACCCCCATCCACTTCTCAGAGATGATGGGAAACATTGCTTTGAGGAAGGATCAAGGCCCTCCCTGCTATATCTAGGCTGAGATAGCAGGTATCCATAAAAAAAGAATGGGTTCCAAAAAGCCAGTACAAACAGTAGGAATGAATCCTGGCGCCACTGCCAGTGGTCCCACAGTCTGCTCCAGCCATACAACTGCCACTCATTCAGAGGATCTAGTTTGGTGCTATGCTGTTTCCTCGGAGTTGGTGAGCTCCCATCAGCCCAGGTAAGCTGTTTCAGTGGGTGAACCCATCATGGTCTTGATCTGTTTGCTCATATTCTCACTCCTCCCACTCTTCAGCTGAACTTTGGGAGCTCAGCTCAGGGTTCTGCTGTGGGTCTCTGCCTCTGTTTCCATTAGTTTACAGACACACGTGATGTTGAAATGGTACCACATACCATGTTGCAAGACTCCCTCCACTGGAGTCAGCATTGCTTCTAAGATTGACTCATCCATGCTCTTACAAATAGCCCTCTCTCCCTCACTATCACAGCTACCTAAAGCATCCATTCTGTGAATATGCAAACATTTAGTGCCATTTAACACATAGATAATACTGCTTTCATAAATCAAATTTAAAAATATTTTCTTGTAAGGCTAATTTTATCTATATATTATTTTTAAAAAATTATTCCATAATGATGGAGACTAGCTTTAACAAAAATACCACTTACCACTGTAGGGGCATAGGTATCAGAAAAAATAGTAAAGAATATGAAGACACAAATGAAAATAATAAGACAGAAACATAGAATAGTATTAGGAGGGAGTTTCAGTGAATATTGAAATCCCCTGTATTTAATTTTCCATACACTTTTATACCCCAATACAACAGGGGGAAAGAAGACAAAAGATTGCTTTAATATAATGCAAAAGATAACTACAACAGTTACTTGCTTCAATACTTTGAGGCATCAAGCAATTAATCCATGAGAAAAACATTCTGTTGTTTAGGCAGTGAACCCACCCTAGACCAAGTATCCTGAAAACAGATACTCTCAAAGTCAAACCTCCTATTTCAAAAGAAGGAGCAGAAGTATGCTTGAATTTCCTGACCAGTGGTCAGGGTGGAATTTATCTGCCTGTATGGGCTATCTTAATGTCCAAAACACCAAGTAACCACACCCTAGGTCAGAGTGTGTAGCTATACTTGTCAACACCTTTGACCTTTAGACAAGGTGGAAAAATAGGATCACGTTTTTGGGCCTCCAAACCACAACACGAAACCATAAATATATTTGATTTTGTTTACTTCTGTTATTTTAACACTTATTTGCCCTTTTTTTTTACCTTTCTTTAAGCTATCCAGAATGGTTTTGTTAATGAATTGATGTAAGACTCTTACTTATTTTTCCATATAGTTAATGAATTTTCTCGGCATCATAATTTAATGGGTCCTCACTTTCCCTACTTACCTCAGTGCCATGCTTACTACATGTTACATATGTGTGCACTAGTTTCTGGAATCACTCCAAGGATACCTCCACGGTGTCTTGTGTTTTCACAGAGCACTCCGTGCTTATTATTTCACCTTTGTGATAAGATTCAGTTTCTAGGGAAGCAGGGATCCCTGACTTTTCTTCTTGCTTGGAAGTACGAATTTCTTTTTTTTTTCTCTCATTTCTTCAAAGTTACTAATTTGACTTTCTCCATTATGATGTGAAATTTTTATGAATCTAATTGTTGCTTCTTTAAGTAACTTGTCGGCACTTCTTCCCTGGGTATTTTAAGGCCTTGTTTTTTTTCTTTAGTGTCCTTCTGATTCACTATTACATGTTTAGGTCCTGT
Organism: Microtus ochrogaster; assembly: GCF_000317375.1. Classification (NCBI taxonomy): domain Eukaryota; kingdom Metazoa; phylum Chordata; class Mammalia; order Rodentia; family Cricetidae; genus Microtus; species Microtus ochrogaster. The sequence continues at coordinate 2,416,837 of NW_004949138.1, forward strand.
CCCCTCTACTTCTTCCCACCCCAATGTCTCTTACCTTTCTCTCCACTCTGTTTCCCCTTCCCCCTCTTTTTCTTCCTCCCTCCCTCTTATCTACCATTTATAATCCTGTCTATCAGTCATTATACTAGCTGGGTTTTTATCAACTTGACATAGGCTAGAGTCATTTGGGAAAAGAGAACTTCAGTTGAGAAAATATTCTCACTAGATGAGCCTGTCAACAAGCCTGCAGTGCATTCTCTTGATTGATGATTGACAAGGGAAAACTGAACCCACTAACTTACATCACCTCTGGGGTGGTCATCTCAGTGCTGAAAAAAAAGAGGTTGAGCAAGCCATGATGAACAAGCCGATAAACATCACTCCTCAGTGGCCTATGTGTCAGTTCCTGGCCTCTTTGAGTTCCTGTTTTGACTTTCTTTAGGAATGAACTGTGATGTGGATCTGAATTTATTCCTTGAATTGCTTTGGGTCATTGTGTTTTAATACAAAAATAAAAACCATAAGAAAATAATTCAGCTATGCACATACCTATTGTATTGACCAACTTATCTGGTTTTACTTCACTGGTCTACCATGTGTCATTAACTACTTTGGTGTAGCAGAGTTTCTCTTGGGCCTCCAACCAGCTCCAAAATCATGACAGGGACTTATTATTAGTTATGAATGCTCACTCTTGTCTTGTGCTTGTCCCACTAGCTCATAACTTATTTTAAGCTGTTTCCTTTCATCTACATTATGCATCAGATCTTTCCCTCATTCTGTATGCCTTCTTCTGTTATCCAGCTTGCTAATAGCTGCCTGGCCTAGGGCATCTCCCTGTCTTTTTCCCTTGTTCTCTCTTCTCTCTTCTCCTCTCCCTATTTATTGTCTCTGCCTGCCCCATCTATCCCTTACTGCCTAGGTATTGGCTGTTCAGAATTTTATTAGACTAATCAACTATTTTAGGCAGCCATAGCAACACATCTTTACATAATTAAAAAGCTGAAGCATAAAAAGGAACAAACCATTATATACTTAAATAAAATGCAACATAAACAAATGTAACATATCTTTACATACTTAAACTAATATTCTATTTTATAACATGTGTCTGAAAAAAGTCTGTGAACCTATGAAATATGTGAATATGGTATACCATATTATTATACCACACTGCAGGGTCTCACAAGGAACTCCCAAAACACATCTGGATTACTGGCAACTTCACAGATAGAGATTATTGCAGAAGATCACAACCAATCAAATTTCAGAGTTGCAGAGTTGAGTCCTACCCTCTACATCACAATTCCTGATCCGAGATCATGGAAGAAGAGAGGTTGGAAAACTTGTAACGTCTAAATACTCAGTTTGATATGAGATTGTTTTTCCTATAAAAGTCTCACCAGTATGATTCCTAAGTATGAGTTGAACACAAAAACAGCCTGTTAAGGTAAACATATGAAAGCTAAAGAGACCTCAGCCCTGAACAAAGAACCAGCAAATCTAGACTTCCCACCATAACAGTCTAGGTCCTATGCCTTCTTCCCTGCCTGCCTTGCCAGGTCACCTGGTGCTTGTGGTGTTGGCAGGAATCCAGTCTTGCCTCACTGGATCCTGCTGCCTTTCATGTTTCCTGGCGTATGCACTTCCTCAACTGCTCCCCCATGGGCAGTGCTGCTTCTCTGGCCTTACCTGACCACATGATGGTATTTATCTCCTTCCGCTTTCTTGTCATATTGTCGTGTTTAAGTTTTGAAAAGCATTCATCAGTTTACAAAATTATTTGAATTATATATTTTCTTATTTGTGGACAATGTTGCCTAATAGAATGCTTACTTTGTGAAGACTTTCTTATATTCTACACTACTACCCCATGTGGCCAAATGAAATGTTGACATAAGGCATCCTGATGAGACTAAGGGTTTACTGGTTATAGAGTCAGGGCATTGTCTAAAATGAAATGCTACAGGAATTTAGGTTTGCATCCCTCAGAAGCAGCAAAGCCAAAGAGGATGTTCAAAAGAAAAACAATGAAATAAAAAAAAACAGTTTTACTGAAAAACAATAGATTTTTCACTTACCTGAAGTTCAGAGTACTGAATTTTCAAGAGCCATGTGAGGGATTTAACAGAACAATGGGAACAAGAGTTTGCAGTCTGAGAGCTGTAAGTGCTCCTGGTGGAAGACGAAAGAATATCTGTCTTTGAATCCTAGCTAACATGCCGTGTTCTATAGAAATAGGTCAGCCCATGAAACACTACTGCCCCAGAGAGCAAGAAACCAGCACTGTAACCCACCAGTCACTTTTTGTGTTGCCTGGGTCATGACTCTACTAATTTGAGGGTGCCATCAAACCTCTCCCTGCCCGGCTCAGCAAACAGAGAAGAAGAAACGGAAAATTTGAAAAAGCCAGAGGTTAGGGAGCACAGCTTCAAAACAGTCTCTTTAGACAGGAGAACTCTCAGAGCTTTGCTGCTAATTTAAAGCCTGCACTAGTTAATCTAGTCCATATTCCAGTGTGGGTGCTGAGGAGGGTGTAGATTTCAAGACCCCACTTTTTGTTTGAGAAGCTATTGGCACTTAATGGCTGGTTGGAAAGAAAAATCAGTTTCTTAAGAGTTGGTACCTCTTATAGATTTCTCACGCTGTAGTGGACTCATGCCATATACATACTGCGTAAAACCCTAGTTGGACTCAAAAGGGGTGTGTGTGTGTGTGTGTGTGTGTGTGTGTGTGTGTGTGTGTGTGTATGGAGGTTTCTGGGTGTGGGGGTGACTGGGTGTGAGTGTGGAGGGTGTCTGTGTATGTGTGAGTGAGTGCGTGTGTATTTGTGTGGGGAGTTTGTAGTGTGTGTGTGTGTGTGTGTGTTCTTTACAAAGAGACTATGAAAGTTATGGGGTGATTTGGAGATAGACCCAGAATGAGTTGGAGTAAGGAATGGATTTGGATCCAAAGAATGCATTCACATATGAATGAAAAGATAAAATAATTCTTTAGAAAAAAATTTGAGAGGAGAAATGAATTTAAATTGATGAAATCATGTCTCTAGAAAAGATTGCTTACCTGCAGTTATAAAATAATTCAAGAGTGTGTAATCCATCCTTCTGTTGTGCTCAGTAATGAGTTGTGGGAACAGATCTGCAGTACATGTGAGGAAATCTTCCCAGGCTTCTCCTCACATCCCTGCTTGGTGTTAACTTCAGGTATCAAAGTGGAAGTCCATATTTTTTGTCCAGGTTATGAACCCCGGGTCTGTAATGCACAGACTCAAGCTTTAGCTCCATTTTCCTTTTCCCTTTTCCTTATTTTCTTTATTTGTTTGTTTGTTTGTTCATTGTGTGAGTGTGCAGTTGTGTATGGATTCAAGTGTGATGGCATCTATGTGAATATATGAGTACATGTATCTGAGCATGGAAACCAGAAATCAGCTTCAAATTCTCTTCCTCAGACACTGTCCATCTTGATTTTGGGGACATTCTCTTGCTGCAACTTAGGGATTACTGACTTGACTAGATTGCCTGGCCTGAAAGTCCCAGGTATACCCCAGCTCCTTCTTTCCAGCACAAGCTCACAGCAACACTCACAGATATTTCTATGGAGGCTGGGAGTTAAACTCAAGTCCCCATCCTGGCTCAACAAGCACTTTGCCAACTGACCCATCTTCCCAGGCACAGTTTCATGCTTTCATGCCAGCCCTGCCAAAGGCAAGTGTCACTGGGGAAGCATTGAGTTTCGTATTTTGTTGAGTCACATCTGGTCTATGCACTTTCTTCCCTCACTAAGCTGTCCTAAAGCCATTGCAATCAGCGCCATGCTTCCTAGAATGGAGACTGGCTAGATCCTTCAGGTGAGCTTTGATTTGCCATCATTGTGTGCTGTCGGTGTGGCTATATTACGATGTAACTCATTTCAAGACTACATAAGGAAAGGGAGCTTTTCCAAGGAAGGTCCTTGGTTTAAATTTAGTTCTTGTTTCAATGTGAAACAAAATCAGGCTGCTTGGAAACAATTTTCATTTAAAGTGGTTTACCAAATAGTAATAATTTTACAAATCACATTTGACAGCCTAGATTCTTAGTTCTCCAAGAGTAGCCTTGTGTAAGTGCACATCTGCTAGCACAGGTTAGGGTGGGAAGATAACATAATTAACACTTCCCCACTCTGAGAGAGTGAAGTCTCAGAAAATTGCACATTGAACGACTCACATGTCATTTTATCATGTCAACTTCCCTTGTCATTTGTGGCCCAGCAAGGTGTCTTGGCTTTTCACTTGTCTCTCTTAGAGTTTCCTCCTTTAGGAAACAAAAATAAAAAGTCTTCAAAATTCCACCCAGTCAGCCTTTGACCAACTGTAGGCTGCTACAGAGCTCATGGGAGTCAGGCAGGGAGAGCTCAGTGGGGATGGCCTGGACATGTTCTTGTATCCAACTTTATGTTTGGAAACTTTTCTCATACTGGAGTTTTTAGGTGATTTTAGAAAAATTGATGCAAGCATGGTACCTTGAAAGCAAAGACATCTCTTTTAGCATCTCCAAAGCCAGGGTTGTTTTCATGCTCATGGTGTTTGAATCAACTTTATAGTTAAGTTTCTCACAATTGACACCACCTAGTCTGACTCTAGAAAAGTAGCCCAGTGCCTCTTTCTATTGTTTTTAACAGTGTGTGTGTGTGTGTGTGTGTGTGTGTGTGTGTGTGTGTTTTGTT
>NW_004949138.1:2421619-2436718 GCF_000317375.1 Microtus ochrogaster
TCCTTTTACCATTGTTTCCAGGTATTGAACTTGAGTCACTGGGTTTGACAACCTGAGTCATCTCAAGGCCACCACCCAGCAATAATTTTTCTTAATGATTACTCGTTTTTTTTTTTTTTCATCATCCTTTACACTATGATTGGCCTCATCCACTTCCACTATTAAGAATCTCATTGAAGCCTGGCTCAGTGAACTTCAATAAACTCTGAATGCATGCTGTTGTCCAGTCCTGATACTCTGTTTATCCTGCCTAGACCACTGCTTCAGCCACAAAAGTTTATAATCCCCAAAGATGGCAAAAGCAGAAAGTTATTTTTATCTTTCCTCAAGCACATCAACAAACTCATTCTAGATGTTAGGATTAGAGCTAGTCTAAGGAAATCAACAAACACATTCTAGATGTTAGGGTTAGAGCTAGTCTAAGGACATTGACAAATACATTCTACTTCAACTCCATCAAAGACCCCAGAAGGATATATATTACCAAAGTAAACAGGAAGTGCACTATATGACACTTCCAAAACTCTAAAATTGACAGAGATAGCTTGCTGCCTGGGCAGTCACTCCAAGTTCTTCTGTAATGTTGGAGCATCCATCTTCAGCCTATAGGCCCACAGTATCGAGCAGACATTTTTTTGTGAAGCAGGAAATTTGAAAAGACTGTTTTGCCTATATTAGCAGTTTGTCAGTCACTTTCTTCTGTGTTCTGCAGAATGTCTGGCATATTCTATCATGAAGCAGGAACCCTGAAGGACTGTCTCACCTTCTCTAAGAAAGTTCAGCAGTCATTTTTCCCTGTAGGTCCTGCATGTCCAGTTTATACAGCATAAAGTCAAGCAATCCAGGCAAGAGTACTTTCTTGCCCAAATGACTAGCCTTGTCATATTGAAAGCAAATTTCATAATGAGTTTCTTTGATGCCCATCAACCTCTCTGAAGTAAATGGTGCTGCCAAAAACAGAAATGTCTCATTATCGAGAAAAGCCTAAGTTTTTAAAACTTTTTAAATGTTGTATTCTATAGGTCTTTGAAGTTTTGAAGATTATCTAACTGAAATACATCTCTGTATATCTAGAAAATCTATCATGAGTGAAAAGTTTGATATTATAAATGACCATCTGTTAATTTGTATTTCTTAATTAGACATTACATTTTTAAATAAGCTATATAAACATATTATTTTAAACAAGAGTAGAAATATACATATAGCAAAATTGTACTTGGATTTTTATCAATAAATCAAAGTACATACCAATGTAAAGCATTCATTTATATAGCGTATCCCTCTTTAAATGAAGACAAACATTTATGAACAATCATTTTGGGAATTTGGGTGTAGTTTTCTCCAAATTGCCTTCTACTGTTTGTTGAGTGACTTATTTTTAGGGTTCATGGAGACCTTTCAGGGGATCTTGTTCATTCAAACCACATTAGTCTGGAAGGAATCCACAGGTTCTCATCTTTTGTGGAAACAAAAGCAGAACTTCTTTTCCAAAGTACCATATCCTTAGACTCAAATTTTTAAGTCAAGATACCTTTAAAATATGTATGTTGGTTTATCCTAGCAGCCTGTACAATAAAATGCCTCTCTGTACTTAGCTCATTCACAGTCATAAAATTCAAGGAAAACACAGTGATATACATAATCCAGACTCTTTGTGTATTTTCCATTTTTATGTGGCTTATTTTTATTCTTTTACTTTTAATATTCAGTTTATTATCATTATTCATTTAATCTATGACTGTCTGTACTCTTTTATATTACTTTTACTGTCTCTTTAATGATTTTGTTTTATTTTTTGAAACTATTTCTTTTTATAGCTGTCTATACTCTTTTTATTCTCTCTCTGAAGCCTACATACATGCTTTTAAACACACTGTATCTCATTTAAAGGTCTTTTATGTCTTAATCTTTATTGTATATCTGAAATCCTTTCTGACCAGGAACATTTTTTAAAATAGTAAGCAGTGTGGTCACAGTGGTCCTGGATGCTGGCTCTGCCAGTCTCAACCTTTCAGTATGGTAGAGGTGCATTTACTGCCAGCTCTGAGACTGCTGGGTGGGAGCCGTGCTCACTACCTTAACTCTGGGGCACACTGTGAAACACATAACCATTATATAAATGGAAACTGCTTTTTTTTTTCCAGTAACCCAGACCTGAATAACACAGACAGATGACAGATAAGCACACACACAGCACAGCACAGCATAGCACTAACAACCTAGATCTCAGAAACTCAATCCTCAGGATCTCAAACCTAGTAAGCTCTCTGCTTCTGTGACAAAACACCTGTAGAAAGGTTAATTTTAGCTTAAGGCACCAGAGATTTTAGTCCATGGCTGTCTGACTCTGGTTCTGGTTCTTTCTTAGCTGTGGTGAACAGAGTAAACAGTGGAAAGGTGTGCTGAAACAAATGGTGATGGTCAAGGAGACAGGAGAGGACAAGTACACTCTCCAAGAGCAAACCCCAATGACCAGCCTTCTTCAATGGGGGCCACCACCTTCCAGCATCCCTCTGATTTGTAAACAGTGGGTTAACCCATCTGTCAGATCCCAGTCTTCATATTCTACTCATTTATGAAAGCCTACCTGTGCAAAAGAAGCCAAGCCCTCAACTGTTGAGCATACAAGGGACAGTGACTATCCCCTGGATTTTCTTCTGTACAGCCCCTTGCTGTCAATTAAAGACCGCACCTACCCCACAACAATCAGCAACCCTGTTTGGTGCCACCAAAGTTTTTCAAGCTGTGCTTGGAGTGTGACTCCTGAGAAATCAGATTTAAGCCCCTTCAGAGGATGGGGAAGTAAGTTGAGCTGGGAAAGATAGAAGAAAGGTCACCTGCCACTCCATAAATAATACCAAAAAACATGTTTCCTTCCCTGGTTGTATCCACCCTGTAGGAAAGAGATGTTTAGACTGAAATAATAGAGTTAGATTTGCTGCAAGCTAAAACCAGTACAGAATTCTTCAAAAAGTAGGCAAGGGAGATGAGAAACTTGAACTTCAGGCACAAACTGTCTGACTCTGAATCCCAGTTCGAGCTTAGTATACATTTAATATAAAGCTGCAAATGCTTGCCCAGTTTCTTGATCCTAAAAGCATGGGGTGCCAGATTCACATTAGATAATGGAGTATTAGAAAAGTTTCCACTGCTGAAGCTTTTTGGGGGGGTTATCTATATTATTTTATTTTATTTGAATTTTTGACTGCAAATGAGCTAAGTACAAAGAGACATTTCATTGTACAGGTTGCTAAGTTACACTAACATATACATTTTAAAGATACCTTGACTTCAAAATTTCAGTCTAAGTATATGGTGTTTTGGAAAAGTTCTGCCTTTGTTTCCACAAAATATCAGAATCTGTTGATTCCTTCCAGGCTAATGTGGTTTGATGGACCAAGAACTCCCTAAAAAGTTCTAAGCCCTAAAATTACTTTGCCCAACAAGCAGAAAGTAGTTTGGAGAAAACGATGACCAAATTCCCAAATATTATTTATAAATTTGTTACATTGAAAGGAGTGTATTTGTAGAGATGAATACTTCACATTGGTATGGATCTTGCTTTATTGATACAAATTTAAGGTCAGTTTTGTTATATGTATATTTCTGCTTTTGATTAAGATATTGTGTTTGTGCAAGTCATTTAAAAATATAATGTATAATTAAAAAATACAGTTTGGTAGATAGTCATCTTTAATAATCAAGCTTGTAGTTATATTAGGTTTCCAGATGTACAGAGATATAGTTCAGATTAATAATTATTCTTAAAACCTTTCAAAGACTATCAGAATATGATATTTAAAATGCTTTAAGAACTTAGGTGTTTTCATGACATCTGCCCTTGGCAGCACCAATCTACTTCAGGAGGATCATGATTATTTAGAAGGCTCCTTATAGAGTTTGTTGGTCATTTGGGCAGGAAGTTGCTCTTTTTATTTAACTCCAATTATTTATTAATATTTAAAAGCATTGTATAGCCTCTTCTGTTATTTTTTATTTATTTATTTTTCCATTCAAAAATTTACACTTCCTCCCCTCCTCCCATTCCCCTCCTGCTCCTCTACTCCCCCTCCTCCCTCCTTAATAGAGGGCAGGGTACCTTGCCCTATGGAAAGTCCAAGGCTTTCCCCCTCCATCCAGGCCTAGGAAGGTATGCATTCAAATAGACTAGGGTCCCAAAAAGCCAGCACATGCAGTAGAAACAGGTCCCAGTGCAATTATCGATGGCTTCTCAATCTGCCCCCAATAGCAGCCACATTCAGAGAGTCCAGTTTGATCATACGCTCGTTCAGTCCTGGTCAAGCTGGACTTGGAGAGCTCTCATTAGATCAGGCACACTATCTCAGTAGGTGGACCAACGATCCTGACCTACTTGGTCATCTTCTCCCTCCTTCTGCTCTTCAACTGGACCTTGAGAGCTCAGTCCATTGCTTTGATGAGGGTCTCTGTCTCTATCTTCATCCTTCACCAGATGAAGATTCTATGGTTATATTCGATATAAATCCTCAGTGTGATAGTGGGACAAGGCCAGTTTAGGCACCCTCTCCTTTGCTGCCCAAGGACCTAGCTGGGGACATCCCTGTGGATACCTGGAATCCCTTCTAGAGCCAAGTCTCTTGCCAACCCTAAAATGCCTCCCTAATGTAGATATTTTCTTCCCTGCTCCTATATCTACCCTTCCTTTATCTCCACGCTCTCCCCTGTCTTTCCCTTCTTCCTTCAAGGCATCCTACTGAATGGGAAAAGATCTTCATAAACCCTGCATCAGACAAAGGTCTGATCTCCAAAATATATAAAGAACTCAAGAACTAGACATTAGTATTCTAATTAACCCAATTAAAAAATGGGGTACTGAACTGAACAGAGAATTCTCAACAGAAGAAGTTCAAATGGCCAAAAGACACTTACAGTCATGTTTAACTTCCTTAGTGATCAGGGAAATTCAAATCAAAACAACTTTGAGATACCACTTTACACCTGTCAGAATGGCTAAAATCAAAAACACCAATGATAGCCTATGCTCGAGAGGATTTAGAGTAAGGGGAACACTCATCCACTGCTGGTGGGAGTGCAAACTTGTACAACCACTTTGGAAACCAGTGTGGTGGTTTCTCAGGAAATTGAGAATCAACCAACCTCAGGATCCAGCAATACCACTCTTGGGAATATACCAAGAGATGCCCAATCATACTACACAAGCATTTGTTCAACTATGTTCTTAGAAGCATTATTTGTAATAGCCAGAACCTAGAAACAACCTAAATGCCCCTCAACGGAAGAATTCATGAAGAAAGTGTGGAATATATATGCATTAGAGAACTACTCATCTCTTTCTTCAAATGCTGTTAGTAGAGTCTTAGTGCTTGGTCCGATTTTTGTTGTGGCTAACTGTGTACTTCGGAGTTGTTATTGGTCTTCCCTCTCTTAGGTTCCCTCAGCACTGGAGTTGGCTCTCAGACCCTCTCCACCCTGAAGTAGGCTGTGGTGGTGGATCCCTCTGGATGGATCTACTGGTACTGGATCAGGGCCACTTGCTGCCCAAAAACTTCACAGACAAAGAAACCCCTGCAGCCTTGCACTCACCACTGTGTCCCCAGATCCTCAGCCCCAAAGCAGGCTGAGTTGGGGATCCTAGGACCCCACAGATGGAAAAGGGTGTTTGGGGGCAAGCTGGGGTGGGATATATAGAGAAAGCCAGTAGTCAGGGAGAAGCCCCACTGAATGGCCAGAAAGTTTAGGGGATTGGAGGGTATTTGTGCTCCCTTTCCTGGGCATCTGGCCAGCCAGGCAGAGACACACTTACTTCCTGCTGAAGCTTTATACATCAACCTTGGAGGTAAAGGAACTACTGCACTTTTTGACAGTAAATCAAGATATATGCTTTATATTTGTGAACATCTTTTGTATGATATAACTTCAGTGAGCCAACCTGTGAGTGGAGACTTCAGTTTTATTTGCAAATTTTTGTTATATTCAATCTGTTCCTGGAGTAATCAGCAGAACAGCATATTGTATGTTTGATAAATACCTATAGTAATTTATACTTCACATGTATGAGTGATATAAATACATAGATAATGCATGGATGGAGAGGTAGAAAATAGATTTTAGTTAAAGGATAACAGATAATAACACATACATAATTGGATGATATATGTATAATATATAGATAATAGATATGGTATATATAGATAGTTGATTGATAAATTAATCACAGAAAAAAGATATATGATCAATCAATAGACAACAGATATATGATAGATTGATAAATAATAGGATATAGATGACAGATGATAGATAGATAGATAGATAGATAGATAGATAGATAGATAGATAGATAGATAGATAGATAGACAGATCAATTTTCATGTCTAGAAAATAAGAGAATCTTAGAATGGAAGGGGGTTTTGTGTGTGATTCCGTAAAACTGTTTTTTGTTTGATCATTGCTTCCATTAACTCACTCAAACTAGCTTAAAGAGAAGCACCAATTTATTCATTCCTAGAACTAAAATCCAGTCTTCGTTTAGGTGTCTAACCTGAGTGGTTATACACAGTATGAGAGGAATTGCTCACTTGGATAAAATCTCCCATCAACCACATCAAGTACATGCTTCAAATAAAAATAAATCTCACCAAATTTTATTTTCTTTTTCAATAAATACTATAGGTATTTATCAAACATAAATGACTGTTTAGTAGCACATGTAACAAAGAGGAAAAATGCCAATATCTACCAGCTGTATACCATGTGTGAATTGTTACGTTATATCATTTAATTTGCTTTTTAATCTCTGGGAGTTTGGATCATGCTCATAGACATGACAACTGAGTGTCTGAGTGGTATACTCCCTAAGATTTTAGAATTAGTAAAGGATTTAAACATAATCAAGTTCTAGTCTTCTGAATAAAACCTGAAAGATTTGTCTATGAAAACCTTCCACCTCAAAAGTGAAAACCCTGGTCTACTCTAGCCATACTGCAGCCAGTGTTCAAATCACCTTTACTTCAGTATTTTAGTCTGAATTTCTTCTCTTAACCCATAAAAAGTTCAGTGCAACTAAGTATTTCAGGAAACATATCTTACAACCAGAAGGAAAGAAATATGGCAACAGTACTATGCCTTGGACGTTTCTTTTATTTTCTCCCTGTTGTGCTCCTGTTTATTTGCAGGCATCCATTCACTAGTAGTTCTAGGACTGCAGTCTTACCCTGGAATAATTTCTTCCTATTCAAGAATGTGTTTTTCAGAGTGCTATTTACATTGCTGTCCTTTTTTCCCTCCCTTATCTCACCCCATTTTTAAAGAGGAAACATATGAAATCTCCATTGCACTGTCATTCCAAATATACCAAATACTATTAGATTATTTTTATGGTCTCAGATTTCTTCTAGTAAGAATTTTAAAGTCTTCTTAATTAAACTGAATAAACACCTCTTAAGAGAACTCTTTAAATATGAATACATCACATTTGCCAACAAATAACACTTTATCAGTGTATCTTAGAGACACCCACACACTCATCTACACACGTCTGTGTTGAAGGACTGAGTTCGTAAGTGAACAGAGCACCTCCTTTAGGTTTTGTTCACACTTCTCAGTCAAATTGCAAATCCTTACCTGTGAGTATATTAGAACTTTCTCAAAATGCAATTTTTATTGTGTTCTTTGTCCTAGAATTTACTTTCATAGGAATCCCAACTGCTTTGTTGCAGCCAACGTTTTATTGAATGGAGCTGTGTGAGTCTAGGAATGTTTCCCAGTTCATCCTTGGTCATCTGGGACATTTCCTGTTAGGTCCCTATCTGAAGCCCTGGTTCAGCTGTTACAGCGTAAGGTTGTGGTAAGGTTGTGCATTGCATGGTTGAAGCAGCTGTAAGTGAACTAACTTGGTAGACATAAAATTAAAGTTAAAAGCAAATTACAAAACCCTACGATAAACAACATTAATGGCACTTTTTCTGTGAAGTTCCCCAAAAGGACAGAGGCAACAGAGAGAGCAGCATATGGCAAAGACAGCTGCTTACAGACTGAGCTCAGCAGGCAGATCTGACAGTCTATGGTCTGACAGGATTTGAGGAATCTGGTTTGTTTACCATTTAAACCCAGTGTTCTGGGATCAGTGAAGTGGTAACTTTGACTGGAACAAACGGCAGCCAAGGAGTCAGAAACATGACTCAAACCAGATGCTAAGTCTGGGAAAAACTGTTCTTCCTTAAAATTATGAACCAGAGAACCAGCTTGACGAGGGGGTGGAATAAAAAAGTGTATTGCAACAAATGAATGAGATTTAAAGCCTTTGGTTCCATGTCTTTGAGGAAAATGATTAAGGAAAACTCTAAGATAAGCATCTGTAAGATGTTAAGCTTTTCATGATGTGGTAATCCCACTTACATTTTCTTCCGCTAGATTAGAGTCCCTGAAAGTAAAGCCTATGGTGACTGTTCAGTGTCACTGCATTTCCTAGCATAAACACTTCCAAATCTGGGCACCAAATGAAATATTCTCATATCCTACTTATATAGTTTACATTTTCTTTAAGACTACTAGCCACATTTCCATCCTGGTGATTAATAACAAATGCTGGCATCATATATGGAAGAAAACCAAACAGGATCCTGTCAGAGAGTCATCAATGAGGATCTTTAAGCCTTAGGTATTAAACCTATAATTAGGGTTAGGGTTGGGATTAGGATTAATACTCATAGTTCCAAAGCCAGAGTCATTCCTTCAGAAAATGGGATGTTGCAGTTTCCCTACATACCCTAACTAAACAGGCTAGCAAGTGGTCCGGTGTAATAGGCTGAAAGGCTAAATAACTGAGATTGAAGAGCACAGGTTTCTAAAAACAGTCATGCATGTGTCTTCCCCATTAGAGCAGATTGTCCGTGTTTAGCACCATGGACATAATCTTAGAAAACAAAAAATTAGGAAAACTCTTTTTAAAAGAACAAGACACACACACACACACACACACACACACAAAACACACACACCCCACTCCGAAAAAAAGCAAGCATAATTGAATTAAGCCAATTTAAGAATAACCCAACTTAAATAAATGTTTATACCCATTTACAATAAACTTGTCCTGTTTTTTACATTTATAAAAGGAGGTACACTTCATTGTGTGTCACTGTGATTCTCCTTATACTTGTGAATGGGACTTGTCACTATGTTTCTCTCTTTGTGTCCTTTCCATTTTGTGTGACTAAAGCAAGTTAGGAGAGAAATGGTTTGTTAGCTCACAATTCCACGTTATAGTCCATCATTGTGGGGAAGCCAAGTGTACACAAACTACTTAAAGAAGTGATCATCTGACGGGAAAACGGAGGCATGAATGTTTAGTGCCCAGCTAGCTTACTCCTGACATGGCCACAGGCCAAGCTGATCCAGACAGGCTCTCTTCCTGGGTAGTTCTCCAGTATATCAAGTTCATTACACTGCTCATGTTTATCTCTAGCTTGTCCATACAATAAAATTCAGGGAAGAAGTAATAGCTCACTTTTCTTCCCTTAAACCTCTTCCTTGGAATCTTCACTTATTTTAAAAGATTTAGGCAGTGTGTAACTTCCAACTAAAGCTCGGGATCAAAATACAAAGTTGCATAAGAAAAGAAACACATTAATGTGTACATAACTGAAGAATAACTTTTTTCCTCATAAATCAGTTTATGTGGAAATATTGAAAGGAAATCCAGGGGGAAAATTGGAGATGTGTCACGTGTTTTATGATCCAATTATTTATTTTGTCACAACTTCCATCCTTGATCCCAGTGGGAAAGTATAAATACCATTGCATCATGGCTCATCCTAAGTTTCACTGTCTAATAATTTTATTGAAAAATTTCACAGACACACATTTTTAACCAAAATGCATTTAGCTAATATTTATTCCATACTGTGCATGTATGTCATCATCCTGAGTATAACAACACTAAGCTTAGAGGCTTTATGTCATACTGACTATGGGGAGCTAGCATTGAATATCTGGTAAAACATAAAGAACATGACGAACACCTTCTCAGGCTAAAAGTCCTTAAGCAAATGTCCATGTGCATTTGGCCATGTAAAGCATGCCTGTTACCTTCTATGGTAACTTTCTTGTGGCTGAGCTCTACTGTCTTACTATATTCCAAATAAGCAAAGTACACCATGTCAGTCTGCTGACTCCAACAGTCTACAACACAAAGAACTGTTCAACTCTCCAATTCACTGTTGGTTTTCTGAGCAACATGCTATGTTTTATGTTTTACATTAATACTGGGAAATTGGATGTACAGATTTACATACCAAACTGAGCATCTTAACTGACTCGGTTCAAAAAGAAACTGCTCAGAGGATACCCTGAATGCCTTCTGAACCCCACTCTGGGGCTTTCTTACTGTGACAGTGTTTGACTTTACAGACTGATGTAGACCAATGTAGCCTCATCAGAAACTGATCACAAGGATGTGGGATTCAGTTGAATGTAGTTATTTTAAGCAGTATAAATTCTTTTGGTCAGGTGACTCTGCTTAACTTCCAAATCAGTGATTTGAGAAATAGCTTTAGATGTTTAAAATTCACAGAGCATCCTCAAGTGATTTCTATATAGTTATATTTTTGTATATATTTTTGTTGAGAATTTTTTAATACAATCTTTTCTCATTTTACATACCTATCAACCTAGTTTTAAAAACATAATTTTGTATATTTCCACCTTTCATCCTATGATGACATGAACTACATCTTCATAACACCATCTTTCTAAAACCATCCTGTATTTCCCATATTTTAATAATTATATGTATGAATGTCTCTGGGCTTTTTTGCCACCAAACTTTATATTTATTGCACCTGAATTCAGAGATAAGCATGCTTGTCTTCATTTGTGAATAGTTTCAAAGTCTAACAAATGCAATTTGTACCAATGGACATTTGAAGAATCTTCCTCTTCCTCTTCTTCCTCCTCCTCTTTCCCCTCCTCCTCCTCTTCATCTTCTATTCTTCTTCTTTCTTTTTGAGACAGGGTCTCATTATGTAGCTTTATCTACCTTAGCACTAACTATGTAGACCAGGCTAGTCTCAAACTCAGAGGGATCCATCTGCCTCAGCTCTTTGAGTGCTAGGATTTAAGGCATGTGCTACCAACCCCGGATTCTGTTTTTTTTTTTTTTTTTTTGAAAGTGAAATAACAAAGTTGACACAAAAAACAGGGCAAAGTCAAGTCATTTCATTATTTGAAGGCCTTCATTTGGTATTGTGCTGACAAGCATGGCTCTGTGGTATGGAATGACACTCCTTTATCTAGAAGAATGATTTGGTGGGAATTGACATGTGAGAAGAGCATGGCTGGTTTGTGAAGGCCTCTACATGTACTGATCTGAAGCTGTAGGAGCCTATCTATGTAAATGTTAAAGTAGCACTGACCTCAGTTACTGAGATGAAGTGGCATAAGGCCCTGGTCCACACATTACTGAAACTTTGGTTCATAGTTGTCATATCAGAAAAAAAAAGTTAACATTTATTGGCGTGAATTACTCTTGATGCAGACAGTAGACAGCATGCTTAACAAATATAACAATACAAGAATATTTTTGAAACTTCAATTCTATGTAAGAATCCTTTGTGGATGAGGAAGGTGACGTGATGAGAAGCAGGCCACAGATTCAAATGCAAGGCATGACATCATCTGTAACAGAAGTCCTATACATTCTGTCCAGAGAGAGACAATGTATATTTTGTTCATATTTTCTCTGCCCATGGAAATTCTACTAGAATAATTGAGGATTTGAAGAACTTTAAGAAAATATGAGTTAAGCAACCTGGGTCAAGTATGAACATTTCTTCTTTCCTGGCTTCTTCAGGCATTGCAAACTACACACAATTCTGAAGTGTTGACAATATGGTTCAAGTAAGCTGTTAGTGTTCAGTTATCATACTGATGTTCTGTGACCTCTTGGTTATGCCACACTTCTCCTTGGTTCTCAGCATTTCTTTTAGTATTCTCTATAGTGTCGGCTTGGTGGATATGGATTCAGTTATCCTGTTTATATCTTGGAAAGTTTTTTTTTTCTTCAAACCTGACAGATGGTTCTGCTGGGTAAAATAATCTGGACTGGCATGTGGGATAATTTAGAACTTACAGCATATTGCTCCAAGGTCTTTTGGCTTGAAGTTTTTCCATTGAGAAGTTAGATGTTCTTCTAATGGACTTGTCTTTTCATGAGTCATTTACTTCTCTCCTGTAGCTTCTCTTACCCTTTTATTGTTTGTCTACTTAACCATAGCATGCTGTGGGATGTTTATTTTCTGATCCTCTCTGTTTGGTTTTCTGTGTGTCTCTTATATCAAACAGGTATCTCCATCCTTAGTTATGGCAAACTTTCTTCCATAGATATCTAATCTATATTTTGCCCTGGAATTTTTCTTCTTGTGATTTGTTTTTTTTTCATGGCGTTTCAAAAATTCATGCATAGTTCACTTGTAAAAATTTACTATTACTTTTTAAAACAATTTTTTTTCTCATTTTAAATACAAATCCCAGTTTGCACTCCCTCCCCTCTTCCAGCTCCCCCCACACACATTCTCCCCCGACCCCCATCCACTCCTCAGAGAGGGCAAGTCTTCCCATGAGGACTCAACAAAGTCTGACACATCACTCTGGGGCCGGATCAAGGCCCTCCCCACTATAGCTAGCTTGACATAGGTATTCCTCCAGAGAAAATCACTCCAAAAAGCTAGTTCAAGCACTAGGGATAAATCCCAGTCCCAATGCCAGTGGTCCCACAGACTGCCCAAGCCACACAACTGTCACCCACATTCAGAGGGCTTAGTTTGGTCTTATGCAGATTTCCCTGCTGTCAGTCCAGAATCAGCCAGCTCCCACTTGCTCAGGTCAGCTGTTTCTATCCCCATCAAGCTCTTGACCCCTTTGCTCATACTATCATTCCTCCCTCCCTCTCTTTGACTGGACTCCAGGAGCTTGGCCCAGTGCTTAGCTGTGGATCTCTGTATCTATCTGTTTCCATCAGTTGCTGAATGAAAACTGTATGATGACAATTAAGGAAGTCATCAATCTGATTTCAGGGGAAGAGCACATCAGGCATCCTCTGAACTGTGCTGAGATTCTTAGCTGGGGTCATCCTTGTGGATTCCTAAAAATTTCCCTAGTGCCAGGTTTCTAGCTAGCCACATAATGGCTCCCTCAGTCAAGGTATCTCTTTTCTTGCTTTCCCTCTCTGTCCATTCCCCATCAGGACCATCTAATTCCCTCAATTCTCCTTCCCCTCCCTCCTCCCCTCACCCTCTTTTTTTGCTCTCCCTCCAATGCTCCCAAATTTCTCAAGAGGTTTTGTCTATTTCCTCTTCCCAGGAGGATCTATGCATGTCTCCGTTAGGATTCTCATTTTACCTAGCTTCTCTGGGGATGTGGACTATAGACTGGTTATCCTTTGCTTTATGTCTAATATCCACTTATGAACGAGTAAATACCATGTTTCTCTTTTTGGGTCTGGGTTACCTCACTAAGGATGTTTTTTCTAGTTCCATCCATTTCAAGTGTCCTTTTTTTTGTTTGTTTTTGGGGGTTTTTGTTTGTTTGTTTTACCGCTCAGTGGTACTCCATTGTGTAAATGTACCACATTTTTTTTTTTATCCATTCTTCAGTTGAGGAGCATCTAGGTTGTTTCCTGATCCTGGCTATCATGAATAATGCTTCTATGAGCACACTTTAGCCCTTGTGTTAAAAAAAAAAAAAAGTGTGCATCCTTTGGATATATGCCCAAGAGTGATATTGCTGGGTCTAAAGGTAGATTGATTCCCAATTTTCTGAAAAATCACCATACTGATTTCCACAGCAGCTGTAAAAGTTTGCACTCCCACCAACAATGGAGGAGTCTTTCCTTTGCTCCACATCCTGTCCAACATAACCTATCATCATTAGTGTTTTAGATCTTAGCAGTTCTGACTTGTGTAAGATGCTATCTCAGAGTCATTTTGATTTGCATTTCTTTGATAGCTACGGATGTAAGCAATTTCTTAAGTGTCTTTCAGCCATTTGAGATTCTTCTGTTGAAAATTCTGTTTAGATCAGTATCCCATGTTTTAATTGGATTATTTGATATTTCGATGTCTAGTTTCTTGAGCTTTGTATATGTTTTGGAAATGAGCCCTCTATCAGATGTGGCTTTGTTGAAAGTTGAAGGTTTTTCCCATTCTGCAGGCTGCTGTTTTGTCTTGTTGACTGTGTCCTTTGCTTTATAGAAGCTTCTCAGTTTCAGAAGATGCCATTTATTAATTGTTGCTCTCGGTGTCTGTTCTACCAGTTTCATATTTAGAAAGAGGTCTCCTGTGTCCACATCTTCAAAGGTACTTCCTATATTCTCTTCTATGAGATTCAGTGTGGTTGGACTTATATTGAGGTTTTGATCCATTAGGACACACATTTTGTATGCGGGGTAAATAAATATAGTTCTATTTGCATTCCTCCAGTTGGTTTTGTCTAATTATGACAAAACCATTTGTTGAAGGTGCTTTTTTTAATTGTATAATTTTAGCTTTTGGCCAAAAAATAGGTGTTCATGTGTGTGTGGATTAGTATCAGGGTCTTCTATTCAATTCCATTGGTCTACCTGTCAGCTTTTATTATGTTTAGATACATTCCCTGTATCCTTGATCCCTTCAATACCTTTATCATGAAGGAGTGTTGGATTTTTAAAAGCTTTTTCAGCTTCTAACGAGATGTTCATGTGGCTTTTTTCTTTCAGTTTAATTTTATGGTGGATTACAATGACAGAGTTTTCTTATGTTGAACCATCCCTGAATCTCTGGGATGAAGCCAGCTTGATCATGGTAGATGATTTTTTATGTATTCTTGGATTCAATTTGCCAGTATTTTATTGAGTATTTTTTGCATTAATGTTCAAGAGGGAGATTGGTGTATAATTCTCTTTCTTAGTTGAGCCCTTCTGTGGCTTGGGTATCAGAATAACCAGAGTTTGAGAATGTTCCTTCTATTTCTATTGTGTGAAAGAATTTGAAGAGTATAGTTATTAGCTCTTCTTTGAAGTTCTAGTAGAATTCTGTGCTGAAACCATCAGACCCTGGATTTTTT
>NW_004949138.1:2437643-2439193 GCF_000317375.1 Microtus ochrogaster
CTCAGTCTAGTGCTCCGATGTGGGTCTCTGTCTCTATCTCCATCCATCGCCAGATGAAGATGATATGCAAGATATTCATCAGTATGGCTATAGGATTGGGCTATTTCAGGCTCCCTCTCCTCAGATGCCCAAGGAACTAGCTGGTGTGGCCATACTAATTTCTTAGCACTATTTTCATAGTTGTTCATAGGTTTGGTTATGTTCTGCATTCATTTTCATTGAATTCTAGAGAGTTCTTAATTTCCTTATTTTGTCCTTGACCCAGAGGTGTTTCAACTAAGCATTGTTCAAATTCCAGGAGTTTTTAGACTTTCTGAAATTAGTGTTGTTGTTATATCTGTTGAGGTTTGCTTTGTCACCAAGCATTTGCTGAATTGTAGAGAAGATTCCAAGAGGTGCTGAGAAGAAAATATTTTCTTTTGTATCTGGGTGAAATGTTCTATAGATGTCTTTTAAGTCCATTTGAGTCATGACATCTGTTAGTTCCCTTATTTCTCTCTTAAGTTTCTATCTAGTAGACCTGTCCATTGGTGAGAGTGGGGTGTTGAAGACTCCTATATTAGTGTGTGGGGTGTGATGTGGGATTTAAGCTTTAATAATGTTTCTTTTACATGTGTGGGTACTCTTGTATTTGAGGTATAGATGTTCAGAATTGAGAGCTCATCTTGATTGATTTTTCCTCTGATGAATATTAAGTGTCCCTCTCCATCTCTTTTGAATGATTTTAGTTGGAAGTCTATTTTCCTAGATATTAGAAGAGTGATACGTGCTTGTTTCTTAGGTCCATATGATTAGAAAGCCTTTTCCGAACCCTTGACGTTGGGGTGTTTCTTATATACAGCAGAAAGATGGATCCTATTTTCGTATCCTTCTGTTAACCTGTGTTTTGTTATAGGTGAATTGAGTTTGTAGATATTAGTGACCTATGTTTGGTAATTCTAATTATTTCTCAGTGGTAGTGTTGGCATGCTTCCCCTCTTTGGAATTCGCTAGTGTGAGGTGTGAGGTTAACTATTGCCTGAGTTTCTGTGGGTGCAACTAACTTCCCTGGGTTGAAGTTTTCCTTCTAGTACTTTTTGTAAGGCTAGATTTGTGGATAAGAATAGTTTAAATCTGGTTTTGTCATGGAATATCTTGTTTTCTTCGTCTATGGTGATTAAAAGTTTTGCTGGGTATAGTTCTCTGGGCTTGTGTCCAGGGTTGTTTAGTGTCTGCAGCACATCTGTCCAGGACCTTGTGGCTTTCATGGTTTCCATTGAGAAGTTGGATATAATTCTGATAAGTCTGCCTTTATATGTTACTTGGTTGTTGTGGGAGGTCCTTCTGCTCCTCCAGCCTATAGCCGCTGAGATACCAGCCCATTGGGGCGTGGTCTCTCTCCCTTTAAAAAAGCTGCTACTTCCCTTCTCGCTCTCTTTGCTTCCTGCTCCGTTTCTGGTTACTAGGCTCCTTTTTGATTGTGCAGAGTGCTGTTGTGTGGAATGGTTATCTGTAAGTTTTTTCCCCTTTAAATAAATACCACCCTATTAATCATAGTTCCAAACTGGTAT
>NW_004949138.1:2455722-2471047 GCF_000317375.1 Microtus ochrogaster
AGACACTCTGCTCCTGGCAGCACCAATCTACTTCAAGAAGAAGGTGGGCATCGAAGAGGATCCTTATGGAGTTTGATAGCCATTTGGGCAAGAAACTGTTCTTGCCTGGACTATTGCATATTGTTTAAAAGAATACAGTGTCCGTGTAATTATTTCAGGTAAAGCTAGCCGGAGGTGGCCGGGGTGCTGGAGACCCAGCCCCACCACTCATATTACTACACATCTCTTCCTCCACCTGGTACAGGCAGTGTCTTTGCCTCTTGATCCAATCCTTGTATTTGCTGTCTGTGTCTCAGAAAGCTACTCTTGGTGTGCTCTGTGCAATCTTTGTCTGTTTCTCAGGGAACCACTGAGTTCTCATGGGATGGGTGAGTTTGAGGACAGACTAAGTGTTAGGCTGGGAGCCTAGGCCCCAGTCCCTGGCATGTATCTCAGCCCCCAGGCCTGGTCTGGACTTCAAATCCCAGCAGGCCAGATCCTGACCCCTCCCTGGGGGTGGGGTCAGGACCACTCCCCAGGGTTCTTAAGTGATCCCCCAAAAGAAGAACACGTGATCCCCTTTCTTGCTCCCGGGGGTTGCTTTTCTGCAGCTTCCTGTTTCTCCCTCAGGGCCACCCAAGAGCTCAGATCTCCCATTAAACCTGCATATTTCTTAATTTGGCTTGTTTTGATTTGGCTTGATTGGGAATTTTTGCATCATCAGAGAGCTCGTTTAGGAAATATTCCTAACACTAAGAATCGTCGATCACAGCGTCCAATGGGGATGGTGCTGGAGCAGCCTGCCTGCAAGAGGCTTGCCCATTGACCAGCTTGTGAGGTTCTTTTTTTTAAACATAATTTTCTTTTTTATGATTTTTTTTATTTTTGTTTATGTATGTGTGTACATGTTTGTTGACTTTATGCATGTGAACATAGATGCCTGCAGAGGACACAGGTGTCAGATCTCCCTGGAACTAGAGCTCAGGTAATTGTGAGTCCCCCAGTGTGGGACTGCTAACTGATCTTGGGTCTTCTCCAAAAGAAGTGTGGATTCGTAATTGGTGAGCCATCACTGCAACCCCCTAAATGTATCATTTTCTTTGACAGAATGGTCTACTTTTTCTCTATGTTCTGATATTCTGTCTTCTTTGTGATCTAGCCTATTGATTAAACTTTCCTGAATCTTTTTATTGAGTTGTTGAATTTTTTATTTGTTTCACTTGGCTTTTTTTCTCCTTTAGTATTTCATTCTTTTTGTTAAATTCACTTTTCATATTCTGAACTGATGTCATTTATTTTATTTAGTTAATGGTTTGTGGGTTTGTTTTTTTTGGACTTCAGAGGTTTTCTCCTGGCCTCTGAGTTCATTCATCTCCTCTTTACACTTCTTGAACTCTTTGACTGTGTCTATCTTTGTTATTTCAAATTTTGTTTCTCCAGATACATCTTGGTTTGTCCTTGTTAGGGAAGATTCTTATGGTATTAATGGTCTTTGGAGAGAGATATTGTCTTGGTTTTTTATATTCCTTTTGTTTTGTGCTAGGAGCTAGGACTTGGACCTCTGGAGTGAAGTTGTTGGTTGTATGTTTGGTATCAGTTTCTTGCCCCCCTGTATTGAGTGGGAGTTTTTTGAGTGGAAGTTTAGTTTTGCTGCTCACCATCTAAGATGGTTTAGAATCAGGTAAAAGGTGTTTGAAGCTCACTCTTTTTTATTTTTATTTCTGGCTCTTGAATGCTTTTATTGATTTTTATTGAGCTCTATATTTTTCTCTGTTCCCCTCTTTGCCTCTCCCTTCTCCCCTACAACCCTCTCTCAAGATCCCCATGCTCCCAATTTACTCAGGAGATCTTGTCTTTTTCTGCTTCCTATGTAGATTAGATCTATGTAAGTCTCTCTTAGTGTCCTCATTGTTGTCTAAGTTCTCTGGGATTGTGGTTTGTAGGCTGGGTTTCTTTGTTTTATGTTTAAACTCCACCTATGAGTGAGTACATGTGATGATCTAAAATGGCTGAAAGACACTTAAGGAAATGTTTTACATCCTTAGTCATCAGAGGAATGCAAATCAAAAACTCTGAGATTCCATCTTACACCTGTAAGGATGGCCAAGATGAAAAACACTGATGACAACTTATGCTGGATAGATTGTAGGGAAAAAAGAACACTTCTGCATTGCTGGTGGGAATGCAAGCTGGTACAACCCTTTTGGATGACAGTATGGTGATTTCTCAGAAAATTAGGAAACAACCTTCTTCAAGACATAGTAATACCACTTTGGGGTATATATCCAAAGGATGCTCAGTCATGCCACAAGGGCATGTGCTCAACTATGTTCACAGCAGCTTTGTTTGTCATAGCCAGAACCTGGAAACAACCTAAATGCCCCTCGACCAAAGAATGGATAAGGAAAACATGGTACATTTATGCAATGGAGTACTACACAGCAGGAAAAATAACAACATCTTGAATTTTGCAGGAAAATGGAAGGAGCTAGAAAACATTATTTTGAGTGAGGTAGCCCAGACACAGAAGCTCACTCTTTCAGATAATCAACAAAGTCTGCTGTTAACAGATGACATGGGCAAGTTACTTATCTCCCTGATCTCTAAGATTAAGGAGTTTCTCTAAATCTCTGGTTTCTTTCCTTTTCTATTTTTTCTTATTCTTTGAGAATTTCATACATGGATACAATGTATTTTGGGCATATACATCCTCATTTGCCAACTTCAGCTCTTCCCTACCACCTTTCCCTTTTCCTTACTTCATGTTCTCTTAGTTATCTTTTGAATGTATAACCTACTGAGTCTAACTTGTGCTGCCAAGTATGCACTTGGGGATGGTATCATCCATGGAACCATAAGCAACCTGTGGAGGGACTATGCATCTGAAGAAAACTCACTCTTCCTCACCCAGAAACCATCAATTGCCTATAGCTCCTTAGCTATGGATGGGGGCCTCACAAGGCTCTACCCTTTGGATGCTGAAATGGATTGGGTTTATCTTGTACAGTTATTATAACCTGACCTGAATATTTTTTAAGCCTGTGTTAGTATACCCCACTCATTACTAACTGAAAGAGATTTCCACTAAAATTAACATGCTAGAGTCTGATGTGTTAAAGACATACTCTCAAGTTCTCAAGGTAACCTGTTACCATATAGGTATGAAATCCTTTGTGCCAGAAGCTCGAGGGTCAAGTTTATCCATAAATTCTTGGATTTCCAATACATAAACTAGAAGAGCATGAAGTGTTAGCTACTAGAATGAATGTATCTTGTACTCTTCAAAACATGAACTATTTATTTATTCAAAGAGTTTATCTTTGCTGGAATTTTACCAAGCATAAATTCATAGTGAATTACATATATGTGTGTATTATATTATATAGTCTACTTAGTCCCACTTGACTCTAGACCATAAATGAGTCCATGGTGTAGGAGACCCTTCTGTATTTGTGTTGCTTTCATTGGTTATTAAAGAAACTGCCTTGGCCTAGTTGATAGGGCAGATCTCAGGTAGAAAGGGAAGACAGAACAGAATTCTGGGAAGAAGGGCAGAGACAGGCAGACGCCATGGTTCTCTTGCCCAAGATGGACGCTGGTTAGACTCATGCCGGTAAGCCACAGTCAAGTGGCAATACACGTTAAAGTAGACGGGTTAAACTAATTTGGGAGAGTTAGCCAATAAGAGGCTAGAAATAATGGGCCAGGCAGCTATTTAATTAATACAATTTCTGTGTGATTATTTTGGGGCTTAAACTAGCCAGGTGGTGGGACACAGCCTGCTCCTCCTTACTACAAATTGGTGCCTCATGTTGGGCATCATTCAAGTCCAGTAAGAGATGAGATAATGCCATGTTTGTTAATCTAAGAAAATAAATGAATAAAAATACATCTCATACAGGTCATATTTTAATATGCCCTAATATGGTTGGGCACCTAAATAAATAATTACAGGCAACTAAGGCATGTTGAAAACAAGAGAAGTAGCCTTCCTTCATGGAGGAATACTCTAATTGGTTATCCAGTATCAACTGGTCAGTCCTGACATCATACACATGCAACACTGGACAGACTCAGCAAGTTATATCTACATTTGTATATTATATACACACAACAATAACAGTTATGGAGGAGGGGGCCAGTAATTTGCTAGGTATCAAGTTGGGGAGCCATGATGGGGGGGTTGGAAGAAGGGAAGGGAATTGGAGGAAATGCTGTAATGATATTTTAATAAAGATACTACTAATATTATTTAAATTGAAAATAAAAGTATATGGTCATGTTTGCTACCTGTAGCTACTAATCTGCTCTCACTTCCAAGGTGCCTTGAGACCTTGAGACAGTCTTTATATTGTCTAGTACTTTTATTTCCTATTTAGAGGTATGGATGTATTAAAGTACTTACCTTAGAGGATCAAAATGAGAGTGCACAGGCGTTATGCCTGAAAATGCTTCTCAAGATGCTAATCACACGCTGAATGCTAAACTGACAAAGAATGACAATAACCATAATGTTAGCTATAATGTTTTGCCCTCCAATTTTCTCATGGTCAGCAGCATTGGTAGAATTTACAAGAATAAAATGTATTCTCAAACTCAGCCCAGGCCTCCTGCATCAAAACCTATCTTCTAATGAGATCCCATGTTTACTCATTGGCACAAAGATGACTGAGAGGTCCTAATAGAGAAAATCCACCTGAGGCGCACTCATGCCAAATCTTAAGTCAAGAGACTTGGAGTTGGATACCCACCCACATCCCGAGACTTTAGGTTCACCATCTCATCTTTTCACCGACATCGAAGCTTCCTAGATGTCATTGTTCTTTCTTTAGCCCAAGTTGCAAATAACAGGATTTTTTGAAGCACATTTTCTTGTCTACCATAATATCAAGAGCGCCATAATTTTGTCTTGTTTTTCACATTTATAATTATTCAACTGTCTTTATTTGTCTCTGCTTCAAGAATTATTGCAAACTTATGCCTAAAATGCTTCTGATTAATGCATATTTACACAACTAAGCAGATGCAGAATGGGCTGACTGCTTTCATAAAATTAAGCATTGATGAAACATGTATTTGTATACATGCAATAATGATGCCACATGTGCATAAGTAATAACACATCTTCTTCTCTAAACATCTCAGGATGTAAATGATGAATGGGAGACAGATTTAGAAAACATGTCTGACTCACCGTATGAGCTATTTTAAGTGTATTTGTACATGTGAATAAAATTTTGTTAATTTATAGCATCTATTAACACAAAAAAATATAAGAAGCTGTAATTACATTAAAAAGATATGGGTAATATCAGAGTATGTTTTAAGAATATGTCATAATTTCCATAGATTTTTAATAAATAATAGAAAATATGTATTTTAGGGTACTCTTCTGCTTTATACAAGATATATTCTGGGGTCATAATTCATTCTAAGGTGTATCTTTGCATGTCTGAGATTTGAAATATTTCTTGTATTTGATGACATGTCTCAATTTGATTGACAGGACTTTTTTTCATTTTGTGAGTGAAATGATCTTAAAAATTCAGTTGTTGAGTTGTTATCACACACTTCATTGAAATGTCTAAAATGGTTGTTAAACAGTCTGCTGTTTGTTCTTTCAGGTAATATCAAGATTATCAAACAAAACGGCAGTCTCACAGGTATGGCTGGCTTTTGATTTATATTTTTTTATTTTCTGTTTTTTTGCTATGCTGCCAAGGTTGACCTAGAACGCAACCATTATTCTGTGTGTTTAGTACTTACCAAGATCTGGTATCACGATAAAAGTGGCATCATAAAACGAGGTTTGGTAGTGTTCTTTCTTTTTCCATTTTACAGAGCGTTTTGAGGAATGTTGATGCTATGTCTTCCTTAAAGGATAAAATTGATAGAATTCAGCAGCCAGTTCAGCGCTGGGGTTTTCTTTGTAGAGAAACAAAGGCAACTTTTTAAACCCCATTTCTTGCTTACATTGTTAATATCTTGGAAGAGAATAATGTCTAGGATTTTATCCATTTCTTCTATATTTTTTAAAAGAAAGTTTCTGAAATATTTTTTCAATTCCATGGATCTCATTTGAATTATTTCTAATTTTATTAATTTGAGTTTTGTTTTACTTCTGGTTCCTCTGACTAAAGGTTGCCATTTTTATTATTTCAAAAAGCTGATTTTTTTTTGTTTGATTGATTCTATGCATTGTACTTTGGTCTCCATTTCATCAATTACCTCATTTTTCATTATTATTTCTTAATGTCAACTGCTTTTGCATTTGGCTTGTTGTGGTGACACCACATTAAATAAATGAATATACGGATTAGTGTCACAGAAATAGAGCAAGCCTAGTTTGATCTGTTTGCTTCTTTCCAAGTGTCCCCATCTGTTCTTGTTATGTCTGCCACACAGATGGCACTGCTTCTTATTGTTGAACATGCTATGCAAAAGGAATAAGAAATCTTTGGCTATAACTTTTTACCAGACTTTTGCAGGAGAAGTATTTTACTGACTCAAATAACGTGCAAAACTGCAAGCATATGCTATCCATTGCATCTTCATGTTGTGTCCAATGTTTATTGTGGCTGCATCGGTGCTTTCAATGTCCACTGCTAGACACACACACACATACATACACCCGCACACACACACACACATTATTCTGTTAGAGGCATTAAAGGGTCATAGTTTAAAATTAAAGCATTGCATTCAGTGTACCAGGCTTTTTGTTTAGGCCACAAACCAGCTCCCAAATCATGACACAGAGAGTTCTTATTAGTTATGAATGTTCTTCCTTATCTTAGCTCTTATTTTAATGTTTCTCTTTGTCTGCATTTTGCCTTGGGATTTTTTTCCTTTCTTTGTTTATATCTTACTTTCCTACATCCTCCAGTGTTTGACAGCCTGACTTCTGATCCAGGGTGTATCCCTCTGTTTCTCTCTCATTCTCTCCTCCTTTTCTCTCCAGAGCATAGATTTCTCCTCCTAGTATCTCTGCCCATCAGCCCAACCTATCCCTCTGTACCTAGCTATTCAGGTTTTTATTTGGCTAATCAAATGCCTTGGGCAGTGAAGGTGAAACAAATACAAGACATAAATACAAATGCAGCATAGAAAAAATGTAACACATCTTTTCATCACTAATCAAGGCAGCAGAAACAAAAGTAACATACCTTCACATAGTTCAAGTAATATTCCACAACATAAACAAATGTAACACATCTTTGCCAAGTTAAAATAATAATCCACAATAATTCAGTTAAACTTGTAAATGCTAAGCTCACAGATAGCAGTGGTCACCCACTACTCTTATATGACAGAATATATAAACTTTTATGCCCATTAATATCCACTTTAAGAAATTAGGGGTCCCAATTTTGAAGCATTTGTATTTATAATTACACAGATGCCTGAAGAAAGTAACTAGTCACTTTAGTGACTTGCTGCTTCTGTGGTAAAATCCCATGATCAAGACAACTTATAGGAGGAAGAGTTTTTTGGGACTACACTTGCAGAGAGACAAGGATCCGTCATGATAGGAGCATAACAGGCATACTTGGTGACCAGTGCATGACAATGAGTGATTACATCTTCAGCCACAAACAGTAAACAGAGAGAACAACCTGGAACTAAGGCAAGACTGTGAACTCTCAAAGCTCACCCCAGTGACTACTTTCTCCAGCAAGACTGCATCACCTCCCCAAATATGCCACAAATTGATAACCAGGTGTTCAGACACCTGGGGCACTCAGAGACATTCCCCATTTGAACCACATGTGAGTTCTCCTGAATAGAGGAGACTAATTGCAGGCTAGGTATCTAATAAAGGCATAAGTCTAGGTCCAGTCTACAATGATGCTTGTAAGAGAATGAATTCTTGATATAAGTAGGAACTGTTGTCTTAATTGTAAGAGTCAATTTTCAAGAGACTTGCTCAAAGCAATAGACTCCTTGACAAAGTGGAATTATGAGACGTGAGTGAACCAGCATAAATACGAACAGTTTATAAGTTATCAGTCAGAGGGTTTTAATAGAACCAATGGAGACTTCTTCAAATGAAGGGATGAGTGAATTTTCAATGCCATTGTAACCGACTTAATTTAGATTGTATTTAAGATTTTTCATTTCTTTTAAAAGTTTGCCCTGTTGTATCTTTAGCATGGCAAGCTAATTTTTCTGTCCTACAATGAAAGTATAAAGTGATCCTGTACAATTCCATGAGGGTCTAATTTTTGCTAAAACACAAAGTATTAAATGCTATTGAAAACAAAATAAACAAGGAAAAGCAGTACCATGACTTTCCAATAAAGAATGCAAAGCTGCAAAGTTGATTAAAATATGTAGCTAGAAAAAATATGGAGCCAGGAACTATTAAAAAATTGAGGTATTTAGATTAATAAAAAATTGAATAGCTAATACTTTGTTTCACTTAGTGGCTAACACCTAAGCTAAATGAGCCAGGGTCTTTAAGCCACCAAAGTATTTTTGTTGTTTCATTATACCTATTATAGAAATCACAAATTCAAATATACCAATGAACCAACCACTGGTTGGCGTAATCACAATAGCAGCTCATGAAAATCAAATAATAATCTCAGCTGCTTTCTATTATTTTCACTAGGAACTATTTCTAATTGTGTACACACAACTGGATCTGGAAAGGAGACTGAAGCACAGAAAATGAATTTATTTTCTGCAAATAAACTGACCAGTGAGCATACCCAGAGATCATGTCTGTGTCTAAGAAAGAATCACTGTATTACTTCAGGGGAGTTAGCCTTGTCTCTTTCATTCCCCACTCTACTGCCCTACCCCACATCAGTTATTGTCTCTATTGTTTTTTAATTGTATTTATTGAGCAATATGTTTCTCTCCACTCCACTCTCTTCCTTTGCCCTCCCCTCTAACCCTCTCCCCTGGTCACCATGCTCCCAATGTACTCAGATCTTGTCTTTTTCTACTTCCCATGTAAATTAGATCAATATATGTCTCTCTTGGGGTCCTCTTTGTTGTCTATCTTCTCTGGGAATTGTAGGCTTGTTTTTCTTTGCTTTATATCTCAAAGCAACTTATGAGTGAGTATATATAATATTTGTCTTTCTGGGTCTCAGTTATCACACTCAATATGATGTTTTCTAGATCCATCCATTTGCCCAGAAAATTCAAGATTTTATTTTTTTTCTGTTGCATAATATTCTATTCTGTAAATGTACCACATTTTCTTTATCCATTCTTTGGTCGAGGAACCACTTAGGTTGTTTCCAGGTTCTGGCTATAACAAATAAAGCTTCTATGAACATAGTTGAGCACAGGTCCTTGTGGCACGATTAGGCATCCTTTGAATACATACCAAAGAGTGGTATTAATGAGTCTTGAGGAAAGTTGTTTTCTAATTTTCTGAGAAATCACCATTCAGATATCCAAAGCGGCTGTACCAGTTTGCAGTCCCACCAAGACTGGAGGAATGTTCTCTTTACCCCACATCCTCTCCAACATAAGTTGTCATCAGTGTCTTTGATCTTGGCCATTCTTACAGGTATATGATGGAATCTCAGATTTGTTTTGATTTGCATTTCTCTGATGACTAAGGATGTTGAACATTTCCTTAAGTGTCTTTCAGCCATTTTAGATTCCTCTGTTGGTAGTTCTCTGTTTAGGTCTATACCCCATATTTTATTGGATTATTTATTCATTTGAAGATCTTTTTTTGTTGTTGTTGTTCTTTGTATATTTTGGAGATCAAACCTCTGCCTGATGTGGGGTTGGTGAAGATCTTAACCCATCCTGTAGGCTGTTGCTTTGTCTTGATGACCTTGTCCTTTGCTTTACAGAAGCTTCTCAGTTTCAGGAGGTCCCATTTATTAATTGTTTCTCTCAGTGTCTATGCTACTGGGGTTATATTTAGGAAGTGGTCTCCTGTGCATTCAAGTGTACTTCCCACTTTCTCTTCTATGAGGTTCAGTGTGGTTGGTATTATGTTGAAGTCTTTGATCTATTTGGACTTTAATTTTTGCATGGCGATATATAATATATATATATATGGATCTATTTTCATTCTTCTAGATGTTGATATACAGTTATGCCATCACCATTGTTCAGTAAGCTTTTTTTTATCATTTTATA
Source organism: Microtus ochrogaster (assembly GCF_000317375.1). Classification (NCBI taxonomy): domain Eukaryota; kingdom Metazoa; phylum Chordata; class Mammalia; order Rodentia; family Cricetidae; genus Microtus; species Microtus ochrogaster. The sequence goes on from NW_004949138.1 coordinate 2,465,818, forward strand.
TATTTTTTTCCTTGTCAAAAATCAGTTGTTCATAAGTATGTGGATTGATATCTGGGTCTTTGATTCGGTTCCATTGGTGGTCTTGTCTGTTTTTATGCCAGTACCAGTCTGTTTTCAGTACTGTACCCCTGTAATAGAGTTTGAAGTCAGGGATTGTGATGCCTCCAGAAGTTCTTTTATTGTACAAAATTGTTTTGGCTATCCTGGGTTGTTTTTCCATATGAAGTTGAGTATTGTTCTTTTGAGGTCTATGAAGAATTTTGCTGGGATTTTGATGGGCATTGCATTGAATCTATAGATTTATTTTGGTAACATTGCCATTTTTACTATGTTAATTCTACTTACCCAAGAGCATGGGGAATCTTTCCATTTTCTGATGTCTTCTTCAATTTCTTTCTTCAGAAATTTAAAGTTCTTGTCATATAGGTCTTCCACTTGTTTGGCTAGAATTACTCCAAGATATTTTACAATATTTATGGCTATTAAAAAGGGTAATGTTTCTCTGATTTTTTTCTCAGCCCGTTTATTATTGTGTAAAGGATGGCAACTGATTTCTTGAGTTGATCTTGTATCCTGCTACATTACTGAAGGTGTTTCTGAGTTGTAGAAATCTGTGGTAGAATTTCTGCGTCACTTATGTAAACTATCATATCATCAGCAAATAGTGAGAGTTTGAGTTCTTCTTGTCTGATTTATATCCCCTTTATCTCCTTTTGCTGTTTTATTACTCTAGCTAGGACCTCAAGTACTATATTGAGTAAACGTGGAGAGAGCAGGCAGACTTGTCTTGTTCCTGATTTCACTGGGATCTCTTTGAGTTTCTCTCCGTTTAGCTTGATGTTGGCTGTTGGCTTGCTGTGTATTGCCTTTATTATGTTTACCTATGTTCCTTGTATCCCTGCTCTCTCCAAGATCTTTATTATGAAGGGATGTTATATTTTGCTGATGGTTTTTTCAATATCTAATGAGATGATCATGTGGGTTTTTTTAAATTTTGTTTATATGGTGGATTACATAGACAGATTTTTGAATGTTGAATCTTGCATGCATCTCTGAGATAAAGCCAACTTGATCATGGTGGATGATTTTTCTGATGTGTTCATGGATTTGGTTTGCCAGTATTTTATTGGGTATTTTTGCATCAATGTTTATAAGTGAAATTGGTCTGTAATTTTCTTTCTTACTAATGTCTTTGTGTGGTTTTGGTATCAGGGTAACTGTAGCTTCATAAAAAAAGTTTGGCAATGTTCCTTCTGTTTCAATTGTGTGAAAAAATTGAGGAGTATTAATATTACTTCTTTGAAAATCTCTGACTTGAAACCTTCTGGCCCTGGGCTTAATTTTGGATGGGAGTCTTTTGATGAATGTTTCTTTTTCTGGGTGATGTTTCTATTTCTTTAGTAGTTATAGGTCTATTGAATTTGCTTATCTGGTCTTGATTTAATTTTGGTATTTCGCTTAAGTTTTCCAATTTTGTGGAATACAGGTTTCCAATTATCTGTATTTTCTTCATGTCTGTTGTAGTATCCCCCTTTTCATTTCTGATTTTTTTTTAATTTTGATATTCTCTCTTTGTCTTTTCATTAGTCTGGATAAGGATTTGTTTATTTTGTTGACTTTCTCTAAGAACCGAATCTTTGTCTCATTGATTCTTTGTATAATTTTCTTGGTTTCGATTTTACTGATTTCATCTCTCAATTTGATTATTTCCTGTCATCTAGTCCTCCTGGGTGAGTTTGCTTCTTTTTGTTCTAGCGTTTTCAGGAGTTCTGATATCTCACTAGTGTGGGATTTTTTTTTCAGTTTCTTTATGTAGGCATTTAGTGCTATGAACTTTCTTCCTGTTAATACTGCTTTCATTGTGTCCCATAAATTTGATTATGTTGTGTTCTCATTTTCATTAAATTTTAGGAAGTCTTTAATTTCTTTCTTTATTTTTTCCTTGACCCATTGATGATTCGGGTGAGCATTGTTTAATTTCTTTGTGTTTGTGGGCTTTCTGGAATTAGCATTGCTGTTGAATTCTAATTTTAAGCCATGGTGATCCAATAAGATACATGGTGTATTCCAATTTTTTGTATCTGTTGAGGTTTACTTTGTTATTGAGTATGTGACCAATTTTTGAGACAGTTCCATGAGGCACTGAGAAGAATGTATATTCTTTTATGTTTGGATGGAATATTCTATAGATATCTAAGCCCATTTGAGTCATAACATCTGTGAGTCCCCTTATTTCTCTGTTAATTTTCTATCTGACAGACCTGTCCAGTGGTGAGAATGAGGTGTTGAAGTCTCCCATTATTAGTGTGTAGGGTTTAATGTTTGATTTAAGACTTAGTAGTCTTTCTTTTACATATGAGGGTTTCCTTGTATTTGAGGCATAGACATTCAGTATCAAGATTTCCTCCTCATAGATTTTTTTCTGTGATTAATATGAAATGATGTTCTTTATCTCTTTTATTAATTTTAGTTTGAAGTCTATTTTGTTAGTTATTAGGATCACTACACCAGCTTGTGTGTTAGATCTATTAAGTCTATTTATATTAAGGCATATTAATGACCAGTAATTGCTAGTTCTTGTTATTTTAGTTTTCATTGTCGATGATGTTATTGTGTGTGTTTTTACTTTCTTTGGGATTTGCTACTGTGAGATCATCTATTGTCTGCAGTTTTGTGGATGTAGCTTTCTTGGGTTGGAGTTTTCCTTCTAGTATTTCATATAGGACTGGGTTTGTAATTAAGTATTGATTAAATCTGGTTTTGTGATGGAATATCTTGCTTTGTTCATCAATGGTGATTGAATGTTTTGCTGGGTACAGTAGCCTGGGCTGGCATCCATGGTCTCTTAGTGTCCACATAATGTCTGAACAGGACTTTCCGGCTTGCATTTTTTTCCACTGAGAAGTCAGGTGTAATTCTTATAGGTCTGCTTTTATATGTTACTTAGCTTTTTTCCTTTGTGACTGTTAATATCTTTCTTTAGAGAAGGTAAGCCTGGGTGTGAAAACTAAAGAACCTTTTAAAACTTGGAAATTAAGAGCAAAACATACAAAGGTTTACTAATCTCTAAGGATTTTGATCTTTTTCAGTAGGACCTTTGGCATGAATGATATGCCTCTTGGCGATATGTACTAATCTGTATTATCCACTGATCTAGGCAGAACCCAAGGGGAATGGAAGCATCAACAAGAGACTTCCATCCATTGTGGAAGATGAGGAAGAGGAGGAAGAGGTGGAGGAAGAGGAGACCACATCCCTCTCTCCCATCTATACAAGGGGATCCTCTGTTTCATGCAATAAAAAGATTGGAAATAATAAGAGTTGTCTAGGTTTAAGCCTAAAGCAACTAGCCTCGGGGACAGTACCATTTCACTCACCAATCAGAGTCTCCACAGCCACCTCCCCTAAAACCAAGCAGGAGACTGACCCACCTAACCATGGCAGAAGGAAAGAGAAGCACCTAAAAGTACAGCTTTGCAGCCTGAATACTGCAGGAACCCCAGATCTCAGTCCAAGGTAAGAATGCACTGGTACAACAGTTTCCCAGGTGAGTGTCCACACTTCTGCATGTGCTCAGAAACAGACTAGCACATGCCTTGTAAATTATACAGCTTTTGAGCCTTTCTGTCCCATAAGTAAGGTCACCACCTCAATTCTTCAGTTTGCCTGAACCATGGGGACTGTTTTCATCTATATGTACTCACACATGTATATACTTGTGCTATGAAAATTGTACTTATAATCATTTAAAGGGGTTCCAGGAAATATTTATCACTTCTTCTTTGTACTAATTTATCTCAACTTCTCATGATGTAACTTATAATTGAATTCACAATAAAAATGGAACTACAGGTTGAAATGATAAATGATTATGGTCTGTTGTCCTTGCCACAATATTCTGCTTGTTATCCATGGATAACTAAAGCTAGTTTTACTCCTCTTCTATATAATAAAACCGCTTTCATTCGCACTGAAACTAAAGTCACTTTAGAACTGATTAAAGGGAATTGAGATGGTAGAAAACCCATGTTGTGGTGCCAGAAAGGCACTAAAAGCCATCAGAATCTCCAACACCCGAGCACCCACATGAGGAAAATATCCCCAGTACTTTCTAGTTTCCATGCACCTTTTGAGGTGATTTTCCATCCATTTTTGTATTTACTCTTCCTGGAGTCAAAAGAAGTCATTTGTGTTATTTCTTCCTATAGTGTTGTGAAAATAAAACTCAAGACTTAAATATTCTGTCAAAGGCCTCAGCAATAGTAAGGACTGGAAGCTGTATTCAAATTTTTTCTCTACTTGTAAACCAAATATTGACTCTAAAATACTCGTTCTTTAGTCACTTGCAAAAAACACATTGTAGCATCTGTGTACAGCACATTAGGCTGAATGGCAAGGGAGCGTGATAACTTTTAATTAGAAAAGTCTTGGAGCTGGAAGAGAAGGGACAGTAGGATCACACACTTGTCTCATGAATGTGTGTTCTTTTACATGGTGAGCATTTCCTGAGCATTTGTAGTAAATGATTGGGGACAGTCATTTTTTTAATTTTGTATCCTTCCATATATATTTCCACAGAATACTTCCATTCAGCAGTAAGCAAATTAGACCCCATTTACCAAGGAAAAAGACTCAACGCCTCTCAGTGATTTAAACATTTGGGCTGGAGCCAAAGCTAGGTTGAACACATTTGCCTTGTATACATGTTATTCAGTTTCCAGAATAACAACATAATAATAACAACCACAAAAACATTGAGAAAATAAAAATTTTTAATATTCATATAAATAGTTTTAAAAGTTATCATTGAACTTTTTTTCTACGATGTTTCAGTCATTGAGTTAAAATGTTTTCTTCTAGATGGAGGTAAAATGTATGTGTGCTGTGTGTGTGATATTTTGTGTTATGACAAATAAAGCTTGTCTGAAGATCGGATGGTGGAGCTAGCCAATAGTTAACCATAGAGACCAAGCAGTGATGGCATTTAATCCCAGTGCTTGAGAGGAGAAGGCAGGAAGATCACAAGTTCAAGGCCTCCCTGGGCTACAAGAGATTGAACTAGTCTAGAAGAGAAACAGATCCCAATGATGGTGGCTCACACCTTTGATCCCAGCACTTGGGAGTTCAACCTTTGATCCTAGCACATGGGAAACTCCCACCTTTAATCCCAACTCTGGGGAGGTAGAGACAGAAATATAAGGTGGATAGAAACAAAATTCCCCCGTTCAGT
>NW_004949138.1:2471147-2487372 GCF_000317375.1 Microtus ochrogaster
TTGTAGAGACAGGACCCCCTCCCATTCAGTCTGAGAATTTGTAGAGACAGGACTCCCTCCCCATTCAGTCTGAGAATTTGTAGAGACAGGACTTCTCCCCATTTAGTCTGAAGTTTAGTAAAGTTTCTGGTGGATGGCTGCTCTGCTTCTCTAATCTTTTAGGCAAGTTTTATTTGTCAGAACACAAATAAAATATTATACAACGTGTATGTGTGTTCTTAGCCTGGTTTTTAAGCCTGAGAATAAATAAGTCTAATTTCTATATCATCATTGTCCAACAAAAATAAAATGTAAGCTAAAATGTGAACCACATCTACAGCTTTAAAGTTTCGAGTTTCATATTTTAAAGTGAATAAGCCCTAAGTGCAGTCAACTTTGCTTCCACTTCGTGCTGTGCCATGTGTCCCATACACTGTAATTCTAATTGTGAAAAATACAGAAATCCTTAAATGACACACGCTTCTTTTTAAAACTTGTTTTCAAGCTCTGCAGAGCATGTTACAAACACAAAGCTAAAAGTCATGCCCCCAAGCGTTATCCCAGAAAGCAGTTACTGTGGGGCTGGCACCTTATGGCACCCGGAATTTAGAAATTGAATACAAGTGTCCTAGAGGTATTCTATAAATTCTGGAATTCATAAAGCTAAGTGCACAGTCAACTAATTTCCTGTACTTGACGCAGGATTGTTGATGGAACTGAAGATGGCAATAGCAGTAAGGAGACTCAGACTTTTGACTTTGGCTCTGAACAAATCAGGTCGGAGCCCAGAATTTCCCCTACCCTTGGAGGTAAGCACCTGTTAATCATCTTTGAGAATGATGTTTTCTCTAATGTGTGGTGTTTGACACTGTGGCCTTTTAATTCTATGGGTTATATAAGACACTTAGTGATTTGACTTGAGTCGGAGCCACTTCCAGGTACCAAAGTAATTGTTTGTCATTGCTCTCTAATCAGGCCCATGCCCACCATTTACCATCCTTGACAGAGTAATCATCAGGGGGTGCCCTATTTTCCTATTATACATCCAGATGAATTCACAAAACACTACCTAGCAGAAATATCATGTTTGTTTGTGTGCTCCAGAAATGTTGGTAGTCTCTAATCATTTATTTCATGAGAGGTTTTTTCTTCAGACTATCAGAATAAAGAACCTTGAAATGAAGTAAGACAGTTGACTCTGAGACACCAACCTGGAAGGACGGTGAATTAGTGTGAGGACATCTCCAACCTGAGCCCAATTTGACCTCTTTCCACTTCTGTCAATCTCATCCACAAAATGGATCTGTCAATATAATCAGGTCCAGAAATAAGAAATAAACTCTAAGGAAAGACAGAACACTGAAAGGCTGTTAAATACTTGTAGATAAAAAACAATGAAGAAAATTGGTATGTAAGACCTTGGCCCAGTCATTCCCTGCTTCTGACCAAATGTTAAGATCCTTGTGTTCCATTCTCCTGCTAGCTAGCCACTCCCTGCATAAGCCCAAACCTGAGGAAGACAAGAGGGAGGAAGCTCCGCTCTTTAGTAAATTTAGAATTTTATTGGAAATTAATCCTTTCTAGCACTCACTGCCTCCTGGGAAAACAGAGGGTCCACCTAAGACTTGATGCAACTGGAGAAAGAATAGAGTCTAAGGTCATTAACTCAACTAAATTTTGCATGTTGGCTTTACTTTGGAGCAACAGTCAAGGAAATAATAATTACATCAAACTGTTGTGTTTTCCACAAAAGCCAGTTGTGAATCTTAGCAGCAGCATTTTCCTCGTGACCTCCTAGGGGCCATGTACAGAGCCTTGGCTTTTCCACCCACCCACCTCTTAACTTCTTCCTTTTCCTTGTCCCATCATTAAGCCCCATGCTCAAATATTTAAGCAAAAATTTTTCTTTATTCTACTTTTTAAATGATTCTCAGTTCTGCCTAGACCTGTCCTTCTTCTATTATACATGTCCTTCTTCTTCTTATACCGTGTCTGAATTGCCACCAAATTTCTCTTGTCTTCATACTGCTTTTTAATGCAGAGAGAACATTTTAAAAGTATAAATGTATTTGTATGCCTCAACTTCAGTGCTTAAAAACTAGAACTTTTCATATCAGCCTTTATCATGAAATCCAAACACACTGCCTAATTGTCTTTAAATTTCTTTTCCCTTTGCTGGGTTCTTTATTCACTGATGTCTCCCATAAAGGAGCATTGGCCTATTGTATATGATGGGAATGGTCTGTTGACTGTCTGAAAACATCTCTATAAAATCAGCTCTCCTATCTACTTTGATCTGTTCTGAGTGATTTTTCTTCTTTGCAAACAAGTATTCTCTTCACAACTGATCAGTGGCAGACTAATTCTGTCACATCATCAAATCTTTTCCTTGCCAAAGACATGACTGATTTGTGCTTCTCATCCTGGACAGAGTAGGGAGAAGTAGAGAAGAGAACTCAGAAATGAGAGCAGTGGAGTGGGAAAAATATGAAGCATGCAAGAGAGATTAGTCCCTGAAACAGGACTGGAATGAAATGTTCTCAGGGGCAAAGCAAATTTCTTTTCCAATGGTCAGTGCGGGCGGCATAGGGAGTGACAATGAGAATGAAAAGACCCAGAGATACAGTGTTAGAACATGCTGATGGTGGTGTGTGGGCACACATGCAGCCAGTGCAGTCCCAACCACTGTGCTGTGAGTCTGCCCCACAAAGAAGGAAGAGATTTGTCTAGTCCTGGGAAGAAAAAACCCATGAGCTCAAGCAGCAGGGTTGTTTGAGGTGACAGCCTTCCTTCCACACTGAAGCCATCCCAAAGCCTGAATACACACTGTGTTCCTAAAGGCTACTTTGTGCATGCTGCTTTTCAGATGCAGAGATTGGAGCTGCTGTTCTGTTCATCAAGGCTGAAGAAACCAAGCAGCAGATAAACAAGCTCAACAGTGAGGTATGGAAAGAAGTATAACGATATATCATTTGTATTTTAATAAACAAAGCTATCCTGAAGATCAGAGAGTAAAACAGCTGCCCTGGTCAGCCTTATAGATGAGGCAGTGGTGACACACACCTTTAATCCTAGTAACCACACTAATTTTCATAGAAACCTGGTGGTAGTGGTACACACCTTTAATCCCAGCCCTAGACAGGAATATAAGATGGGAGGAGACAGCTCTCAGACACAGTCTCATTCTGAGATTCCTGGAGACAGGATTGCCATTTCAGACTGAGGTAGAGGTAGAAGCTAGTGACTGGTTGTTTTGCTTTTCTGACCTTTTGGTTGAAGCCCAATTTCTGTCTCTGGGTTTTTATTAATCATGTTACAAAGAAGGATATCAGAATTCTACCTAAAGCAGAAGCCCCCTGGACATAACTCACCAGCAAGCTCCATTTCCCCATGTATAAGTAGGGAGACAGGAATACATGCTCTTTAACCCATTGTCCAAACAGAAGTGACAGGCAGACAGCAAAGTGCAGTCCCTTACAGTACTCAGCAGAGACAAGTGGAAAAGGAAGCAACATGGCATTGGTGCCCATGCTCACAAAATCAAGCAGAAATACACCAACGAGCCCGAGGGCATTCCCCACTCTCCCTGCTCAGGGACCTGTGCAGAGCAGAGAGATCTCTCCATGGGTGAGCATCTGGCTTCCTATTCCCCCATAGGTGTTTTTGTAATAGCAACCTCTCTTACAAAAGAAATGGCTTATCTTCTAGATGTTCTGAAGGGTGCATTTTTAATATCTTTATTTGATTACTGTTTTCCCCCTTTTCTGCCATAGATCGATGAGCCAGCCTGCCCGAGAACAGGCTTTTAGAGAACACATTACCTGAATGGACTTGAATCTGACACCAGGCAGGGCCTCTTTGATGTTACAGTGCTTTCTACAACCTTGACAGCACGTAGCAACTTTTGTTTTCAGTATAAGTTACATTCTGAGCAGGCGTTTTATTTAACTGATATCCGTCAGTTTTAATGAGCTAAAGCAAGATTTCTAGTCCATGGGGGAATGTGACTTCTCCTTTTGGCCTAAGTTTTGCTTTTTCTCCAACACTCATTTCCTATGTAGCATTTTACCTCTCTTAATCTTAGGATTGTCCTTATAAAAGAAAATAATTTTTAACAACATTACTAAGATATATTTGGGTATTATAAAATTCATCCATTTTAAAATATGTGGTGGTTAAGTAAATTTTTGTCTTGTATTCATTTAACCATCACCAAGAGTCAGCTTTAGAATATGGTTTGTCTCTCCAGTAACACCTCTCATTCAGGTTGACATTTCATCTAGGAAACCATGCCTTGTGGAACTGTGGGCCTACTTTCTGATAGTTTTTTGGTTGCTTTCTCAGTTTTAATTGTCAGACCTCCGGGGACCTCTGATTGCAGGGACTACTCAAACATGTTCATCCCAAAAACAAAGAAAAGAAGGGCTGAGGGTCTTTAGTAGCCTAGCTATAGAGCAGTCTGGAGAGACTCACATGAAAATTCAGGAAGCTCTGGGATGCTTTTGGACCATGGGATGGACATGTGAAGAGGAAGAGGGTAAGAGAGTCCAGACTGAAGTTAGAACTCATACGTCATCATCCTGAATAGAACCAGCATGTGCTGTTAATTATGAGAATTTTATGAGTGAAATTCCTGTGAACACACAAACTTACAATGATCTGTAGTAACAGCCGGACATAAGCCCAGGTTCCTCCTAAACTTGGGTTTTCTCTTAGTGAAGATTTGTAGTCAGCTGCCACCTCTCCTTCCATCCCACTGTTTCCAAAGTGAAACAGTGACTAACAAGAGGGCATAGTATCAGGAGGACAGAAATGACAGTACAGAGAACTCCCTAACTGGACTGACATTTCTTAAATCATAGTGACTAGTCCAAACTATATGGGATCCCCCAAATAACATCCCACTGGAAACTACAGAAGACGCTGGAGAGATGTCTCCAATGTTAGCTATTAGGAACACTGGCTGCTCTTTCAGAGGACCCAGGTTTGGTTCCTGCCACACACAAGTGCACCTTTCAACTGCCAGCAAGTATAGTTCCATATGTTCCAGGACCTGTTCCAGCCTCTGTAGGTACCAGGCACACATGGTATGCAGACTAGAGATCTAAGATTTAAAAATAGAATGCTTTATAAACAGGAGGGGAAAAGAGCAACTAGACATATTGTTGGTAATTTGAATATCAGCATTCCTTTGCGCAGTTTCACGTTAGAAAGTGCCTGTCTAAAACTACCCATATTGCCAGTGGACTTCTTCCCACTCCCATTTGACACAAACATGAAAGAGTGCTAAATGTTTGATCTACTTCTTAACTAAATCTTAGAGTCAGTTATTCTTCTTGGGAAAGGAAGCTTATCTCTTCCGAGTGTGGACACTGTCCAAGTCAGGCTAAAGAATTATTGCTGTATTATTATTCTTTGATAATATGGCCCAGCAGTCTGTGTAAACAGAGATCCATTTTGAAAACAAAGGAGCCTTGCAATTCTAGATATTCCTCATTGTTCTTCTGTTGAGAAGTACTCATTGAAGTAAGAAGGACAAGATAAAATTATTGTGGACCAATCACCACCTTCCAAGGATTAGATTTTCCTTATAGTAAAATATTTGATTTCCTCACAGTTGTAGTTTAATTGAAACATAAAATATATAAGCAACTTTACCCTTTACACATAATTTAATGTATATAGCCTTGACCCTGTTTGTAGTGTATTAAAAGCCAATAACATGTACAGTGAGAATACAAAGTAGTTTCAAAATATGCACATATGTTTTCCTCACACCTCCTAAGAGTCATATTACTGATGTAGGACAAAACAAAACAATCAAGTCAACATCTAAGGTTCTGCTTTTTATAAATCCTACTTTTTGTAGATTGAACTGGTTGATTGTTTTACTTTTACTTTATACTTTGGTTACTCTCAAGCAAGAAATGTATTGGTAGTAAATGTGGAATTTACTGCATGACTCTTGTTTGTTACCAAAGTGCCAGACAACAGTATAGAGAATGTGGAGCAGACTGCAGGCACCAGGTGACTGCCAAAGCATTGATGAATCTGCATCTGATATTTGCTCTAAGATTTAGCATACAGGATGATCTGGAGCAATGACTCAGTGGTTAAGAATACTTATACTCTTCCAGAGGACTCGGGTTCAGTGCCCACCACCTATGTCAGCAGCTCATGAACCCTTATAGCCTCCTGCAACTGTAGCTCCTGAGGGTTTGATGCTGTCTTCTAGTCAATTTGGGTACCTGCATGTGCACGTGCACACACTCACATACATACATACGTACACACATACATGCACACACAAGAATAAAATGAAATAAATTATATATTATGTATATAACTCATACATAGGTATAATATTGTTTCCATTGTGTACATTTCATAATTAACTGATTAAATACATTTTAAATGTCAGAAAAGGCACAACATTGGCACTAACTTCTTTTCCCAGAACACTTGAGGAAATTTTTAAAGATGTAGGGCAGGCACCAGTATTAAACTGCTTTAGATTCAGTGCCCATGCTTTATAGTGCAGGGAAGCTGTGAAAACTCTTTGACAATTTCAATAAAAAGTCACTTCAGGGGCCATGGGCTGTAAGAGCGAAACACTACATTTCTGAATGGGTTTCAGGTAAATGCTACATGTGCTCTAGTTTCTCAAATTTGACTAACCCAGAAAGACATCATAGCAGTGTTGAAGGAAAAACTGCTTGAGCACAAAACATAAACACTTCTGAAAAAAAGAAGCTGCTGGAGGGAACCAATGCTGAGGGTCACACTCGGTCTCTTCTACAAGGTGGCTGTCTTCCCTGGTCTTGTACTGTTTTTCCCTTAGCGGGTAAGTGTTGTGGAGACCGCCTGTTTTGTTCCAGGCTGCACCAAAATAATCACATAGAAACTGTGTTATTTGCAAATTGTTTGGCCAATAGCTTAAGTGTATTTCTGGCCAACTCTCATACCCTAAACTAGCCCATCTCCATTAATCTGTGTATCACCATATGGCTGTGGCTTACCAGATAAATTTCTGGCATCTGTCTTCAGTAAGGCTACATGGCTTCTCCCTGACTCTGCCTTCTTTTTCCCAGCATTCGGTTTAGTTTTCTCCACCTAGCTAAGTTCTGCCTTGTTATAGGCCAAAGAAGTTTCTTTAATCAATAACAACAACAAATAAACAGAAGAACCTCCCATACCTTTTCCCCTTTTGTTTAAATAAAAAAGAAAAGTTTTAATTTTACATAGTAAAATTACATATAAAAAACAGGTGTCAAGCAAAATGACAGTTACAATATTTATATCGATTTTATCTTTTATCATAACTAAGAAAAACTATAATTGTAACTATCTATTCTTTAACTCCATCAAAAACCCTAGAAGGATATAATATTACCTAAGTTAACAGAAAGTGAATAGAAAGTTTATTGTAAGCAACTTCAAAACTCTAGAAATGACAAGAGACACCTTGCTGCCTGAAAAGTCACCCAAAGTTCTTCTGTATCTTTGGTACATCCAATCTTCAGCCCACAGGTCCATAGTATCCAACTGACTTTTCCATAAAGCAGGAAATTTTAAAGACAGTTCCACCTATATTGGCAGTTTATCAGTCACTTTCTTCTGTGTCCTGCAGAATGTCTTGGAGACTCTTTAATGAATCAGAAACCCTAAAGGACAGTCTTACCTTTATTCAAGTTCAGCAGTCTTTCTTTTTTCTGTGGGTCCTACATGTCCAGTTCATACAGCATGACATCAAGCAGTCCAGGCAAGAGTAGTTTCTTGTCCAACTGGCTAACCAACTCCATAAGGAACCTCTTCGATATCCATCATCCTCTTGACATAATTGGTGCTGCCAAGAGCAGATGTGTCTCATGTCATGAAAAGTCCTAAGTTATTAAAACATTTAAATGCCATATTCTGAAGCTCTCTGAAAGATTTGAAAAATACCTATCTAACTGAAATATATTTCTGTATATCTAGAAAACCTAACTAACATGACTACAAGCTTGACTATTATAGATGATTATCTATTAAACTATATTTCTTAATTATACATTACATTTCTAAATGAGCTGCACAAACACAATACCTTAGTCAAGACCAGAAATATACATATAACAAAATTGACCTTAAATTTGTATCAATAAAGCAAGATCCATACCAATGCAAATCTCTACAGCATATCAACATTTAAATGTAAACAGACATTGATAAACAATCATTTAGGGAATCTGTGCATAGTTCTCTCCAAACTACTTTCTTCTTTTTGTTGAGCAAAGTAATTTTTGGAGGTGTTCATGGGTGGTCTTGGTCCATCAAACCACATTAGTCTGGAAGAGATCCACAGATTCTTATCTTCTGTGGAAACAAAAGAACCTCTTTTCCAAACCAATATATCCTTAGACCTATATTTTGAAATTAAGATACCTTTAAAGCATATGTGTTGGTTTAGCTTAACAGTCCCCAGAACTAAATGTCTCTCTGCAGTCAAAAATTTCAAAAAAACAAAACACAGTAATGTACAATGCTGATTGGTCAGTAACCAGGCAGGAAGTATAGGCAGGGCAACCAGGAAGGAAGTAGAGGCAAGAAAGCAAAAAGGAGAATTCTTGGAGAAGGAAAGAGTCAGTCTACAGCTGACACAGAGGAAGCCAAACACAGAACAAGCAAGATGAGACTGCCTCACTGATAAAAGGTACCAAGCCATGTGGCAAACATAGACAAGAATAATGGGCTAATCTAAGATGTAAGAATTAGTTAATAAGAAGCCTGAGCTAATCAACCAACCAGAATTTTATTAAAGTACAAGTAACAAATCTTTACAAAGTACAAGGTCATTGTCCCACAGCAGGTAAAAAGATATACAATAGAAGTTTGTATGTGAACTTAACGAATGTATGGAGGATGTAGACACCAAATGTGAAGTATGGTGGCCTCTTGAATACAAGAGAACTGGATACTGGTTCCTTTTGTGTTAGAGCTTCCTAACAGGTACTTACACTATAACTTGACTGTGGTTTGGTCATTTATCTTTCTTCTTTTCAGAACTGTTACTTTCCAACTTTTCCCCAGTTTCAATTGGGCTCTCTTTTCATTATTAACTCTCAAGAGTTCTTTATGATTTGCAGAACCAAGTCCCTTATGAAGCACATGGTTTGTGATTTTCTCCTCTCATTTTGTAGATTGACATTTGACTCCCCTGAAACACATTGGTATTAATTGTAGAGAAAGCCAACCTGTCTTCATTTTTCTTCTTATGTTTTTGGAGTCATATCTGTGAGAAATCCAGTGTAATGAATATTTATTCCTCTCTTTTCTTCTCAGAATTTTATACTGTAGTCTCTTGGGCTTGTGCCTTTGATCTATTTTGGATTAAGTTGTATATATTGTATGAGTTTTGCAGTTAGCCTCATTTGTTCAAAACACTATTTCCAGCTGAGAGGTCTGAAAGTGATGTTCATAAATCAGTGGATTATGAATGTGATGACTAGTGCATGTGTTACTCTTCTGGTTGCTATAACCAAATATCTGACAAGAAACCTTGCTAAAAAGGGACATTTGTTTGGTTTGGAGTTCATGAGGAAGGTACAGTAGCAACTGAGTGAGGTGACCATTACATTGCATTCACAATCAAAAGGCTCAGGAAATTAATGCTGTTGCTCAACCTGCTTCTCTTTCTATTCACTCAGGGTTTCAAGTCCATAGGACACTGACAGCCACATGTAAAATGGATCTTTTCTCTTTAAGTAGTTTTTCTAGAACTACTTAAACACATAAACATGCCAAAGGATCATTTCTATTGCAATTCTAGCTCCAATGAAGCTGACAATTAAGATTAACTATTGCAGTTTACCTCAGAACATAATTTTTTTTTTTACTTAGAGTCTTTCTAGAAAACTCAGCATAGTCTCAAACTTATGGTCCTTCTGCTTCAGTCCCCTGAGAGGAAGGAGTGCAGGTGTGTACTACCATACCTAGCTATTTCTGGCCTCAAAATTATATTATGCTGACTATGTCTATCTGTATCCCAGCTCTTTGCTGTCTTTATTACTTTGCTTTGTAGCAAGTTCCAAAATGGAAAGATAAGTGCCCTCAATTTTCAGTCTCCTCTTTCAAGATAGCTTTGGTAGTCCAGGACTTTGTGCCAACTTTAGAAACATCTGTTTCTACAAAAAGGAGAGTATGCTTTCTTTTGTAATGCTATTTTATTTATTGTTTTAAATTTCATACATGTATACAATCTGTCTTGATCACATTAGTCTCAACTAATCTCAGAATGACTGATCAAATCTCATCTCCCTCCCAACTTCATCCACACCATTATTTATTTACTTACTTATGAATTTAACCCACTGAGTCCAGTCTGTGTTGCCCATATATATACATTGCCATGGTGTCATCCTACTGGTGGCCACAATCCCAAAGCACTTGTCTTCCTCCAGCAGCCATGACGTGCTAATAGTTCCTGAAATGGGGTGGAGATTTGTGAGCCCCTCCCCATACCATGCTGAAATTTAAAAAAAAAATTGAGAATTTCATATAATGTATTTCAAAATTATTCAGCCCCATTCTTCCTCCTAACTTCTAGATCCACTTCTACCTCCTACCCCTTACATAAGGTCCTCTCCTTTTATTTCATCCCCTTCAACTCCAATTTACGCTGCCCATATGATCCTGGGTATGGGGACATCCATTTGAGCATAGTCCACTTACCAGTAGCCATACCCATAAAGAAAACCAACCGTCCCTCCCTAAGAAGCTACCAGCTGTCCACAGCTCCCCAGTGAGGAGGGTTCTTGTCAACACCTTCCTGCTCCATGCTGAAATGCTGACCCTTCCTACCCCAGTAACTATGAACTGTACACAGTCTCCAGTTAGGAGGGTTCTTGTCAACACCTTCCTGCTCCATGATAGAATGTGACCCTCCCTCCCCCAGAAGCTACCTACTGGCCTCTGCTCCCCAGTGAGGACAGTTCTTCTCAATCTTCTCAACACCTTCCTGCTCTGTGCTATAATGATGAATGACTTGATCTTGTACTGGTTTTATGCAGGCACCCAAAGCTGCTGAGTCCATGAGTGTGAAGGCCCCATTAAATCAAAAAGGCACTCCTTTTCTTGAGTCCTCCCTGACCTCTGGCTGTTATAATCTTTCTGCACACTCTTTCATGATGGCCCTTGAGCCTTGGGAGGAAGTGTGATATTGATATCCATTTGTGACTGACGACTCTGATGACGTTTATTCTTTGCACTCTGAACAGCTGTGAGTTTCTGTGTTAACCACCATCCACTGCCCAAAGAAATGTAATCTCATGACTTCTGAGATCTGTACTATTCTACAGGCAGATAGACAAATTTACAGGACAATTTGATGCTATATCCATTTAGCAGAATAATAAGAGTGAGTTCACTTTGGTCTTGACCAGCAACTGCTGTGTTCCCATGTAAAACAGCCATGTCAGATCAAGAAGACAACACTTCATGACACTTCTCTCTAGCCTACAACTCTTAGGTTCTTCCTGTGATGTTTCCTCAATTTCTGGAAGTAAGTCTATTGCCCATGAGCCTTAGTGAGGAATACTGTCATCTGAAGATCTTCTCATTCATGAACTAAGGATCTCATTATGTATCTAGGGTTTTTCCAAGCAATATTTTAAAATTTTCAGTTCCCAGCTTCAGACCTACATGTTTCACACATACTAAGTTCTACCATTCCTTTGGTTCTACCATAGATGAAACTATTCTTAGTAGTTTTGGGGTAGTTCTGGACCTTAAAAGTTCCCCAGACCCCTAGTCAATGGATTTCTTATAAAAGACTCACACGGGAGAGATGAGCAGACTCCTTGTTGTTAGACTTTGAAGCACCTATACTCTATGAAGGAATACAGTAGTATATTGTTTGCCATCTTTTTCTGAGAAGACAAACAGGAAAAAATCAAACATTTACATTTTTTTCCTGTATTGAATGGGAAGTCAGATAACCTGTAAGGAAACATCTTTTTATAAAATTACTTCAGCTAAGTGAAACTGTATGATTGAATATACTGAGACTTGAATCCCATTGCATTTCTCATCTTCCCCTTCAAGGCCATGCCTGCCAACATCACAGTAAGAAAGCTGCCAGGAGCCATGTGCACACAGCTCAACACCACCTAGAGATTCACCAACAGGACAGAGAACAAGAGGGGTTATCCAAAGGATGCAATTCTGTAGAACTGGGTATTAACTACAGGAACTGAGAGCCGATTGGGCTACAATGAACTGGGAGGATGGGGTGGTAGGCAAAGGACACAAGGTTTCAGTTGGACAAAGAAAGGTGATCAGGGAATGTACTGTTTGGTTATAGTTAAGCATGTGATTATTTGTGTTTGTGTGTGTGTGTGTGTGTGTGTAGTTAAGCATGTGAGATTCGTATGTATGTATGTATGTATTATTTAGGTCCTACATCATAGTACTTCTGGGAAAATGATGCAGTGGAAGGAGGGAGACAGGTAAAAATACATCAGTGGAGGTGATTAAACACAACAGTAGTAAACAATGTACTTTAGAAATATAGGCCAACAAGGAAAGAGAAGTTCTAAGGAATCCTGGATGTGAGTGAAATAAGGAAGTGTGGTAAATTGGTGGTTCCTTTCTTCATTGTGTGTCAAGGTCAATGCAGTGTGTGGATCATGCTCTGGGCAAGTTTGATGCCCCATGCTGTGTAACAAGAGGGGATATCTGCGGAACAGTAGAGACATTTCCAACACTCCTTCCAGGTCCTAGTGAACTGAGACTTTAATACATGATCCTGGCACAAAAATAAAAGAGGGGAGTCTTTGGATGCTCTGGTGCAGGAGTAGAGAACTGAGTTTCTTGGGAGCACAGATAGTTCTTTCCTCCCTCCCTTTTTCTGACAGGACTTGGAGAAAAAAGGAAATGTTAGTGTGAGCACTTTGCTGAAAAGATGGTGATGGTGAGCTGCTTTGGCCAACAGGTTTAAATTCAAGACTGCTGGATTTTCATCCGGGAGAAGGAAGAGGAGGACAAAGAATAGGAAGGAAGAGGAAGAATGAAAAAGGAAAAAGTGAATGGACAAAAACATACATATGGAGAATACACATCAAATAATGTTCATTTTATACATTCTCTCTACCTTAATCAGAAGTCCACATCGGCATAGCCTCCTCATGTACAAAGTTTCACAAAAACAAATATGATAGAAAAGAGGTGGGGCTTGGGAAGATTTTTATGTTTTCTAATATGAGTGACAAAAATATAAGGGTTTTAGGTTGCTGTTGGGGTAAGAAGAAAACTTGCCTTTGTCTGGTCAAGATGATTTTTTGGCTGTATTACTTCACTTCACAGTGCTCTGGCACTAAGTTCTATGCTGAAGACACAGCTCTGTAACTGGACAATCCCACACAGAAAGCAGCCTCAACAGTCTTCATCGGCAATTCTATTTTTCTTAATCAGGTGGTGACTTGAATTCTACCACGCTCAAAAAGTAAACTCTTTGTTTCTTATGCTTGATCAAAGCTACTGTCTTCTGTATCTTAGAATAGACTCAGCAACCCAGCAGGGGCCGGCACACACCACTGCAATAAAATGTATTGTGTTTTCTGTGGAAGTCACTACCCTGTCAGTGTCATCCTTGTTTCCGCCTTCAGGGGATGCTGTCTCTTTTTGTGGCAACTGACTTTGTCCTTGAAAAGAGATTATTTCCCTCACGGAACTTTAATAGGGTCCCAGGGCGTGTCCCTGGGCACACAATGATGGAATTTTCCCTCACATCACTTGAAAGTTCTATTTTCTTGACTTCTCTGTTGTTTTTAGTTCCAGCTAAGACAGTAATTTGCCTTTTGGAACAGTTGTATGTGTTGATGTTTCTGGAGTCAGTGGAGTCCATGGGTTCCCTTCAGAGTTCATGGACTCAAGGTTGTCGTTATTGTACAGTATAAGTTAGATGTCAAGAACACAGCTCTGAATAAAAGGGAAATTTTCATTTTGAAAGCTAGAAATGCATTTATTTTGAATAATAGTGTTTACCCTATAGCAAATCTTTTGTTGTTGTTTATATAATTTTCTTTGAAGAGAATTTACTGTTTAATCATTCTGGAATTGTTTCCTGAGATTACACTATTTGCTTATCTGATATTGAATTGACAGTCTATATAACTCTTATCCATGAGCAATGGTCTGTATCACTGTGCTCTGTGGAGAATTCTAAACACATTAGCAAGCACTTTCTAGCTCCTTTAGAATCAGCACAATAGCATACTGCAGCAAAAGATAAGGCCTGAGTTCTAAACCAAACATGTCTCTTATGAAATGAGTAATCTTAAAAACACCATCTGGGAGGAGAAGAGATGGTTCAGCAACAAAGAAAGCAATGGACTATTGCAATGGATAGGAGTTCAATTCCTAGAACCCATGTCAGGGGCTCATAACCACCTGTACCTCCAGCTCCAAAGGATTTGATGCTCTCTTCTGGTCTCTGAGGTTACCACACGCATATGCATACACAGACACACACAGATACACACACACAAACACTTGTCATTTTTATAAAACATTTATTTCTGGGCCTCAGTCTTCTGCTTCACACACTGAACGGTGTCTGTCTTAATGTTTTTGGTTAGTTTGATTATAAAAATGTTACATTATTATATTAGTTAAAATTTTCACTGAACTCTGTAGTGCCTAATATACCTAAAGTTTAAAAACAGTCTGCCAATTCTCTGTCTTTATCCAGTTCTGAATGAAAGGTCAGGTGGGCTATTTTAGTTAGGGTTTTTATTGCTGTGAAGAGACACTATCACAGCAAGTCTTATAAGGGAAAACATTTAACTGTGGTTGTGGTTCCCTTACAGTTCAGAGGTTTAGTTCATTATCATCAATGGAAGGAAGGGCAGCATGCAGGCAGACAAGGTACTGAAGATGTAGCCAAGCTTGCAGGAGAATTGCCTTTAATCTGTCAATCATGTTTTAAATAAACGCTGATTGGCCAGGTAGGAAAAAATACAGGCGGGAAAACCAGACAGAAAATAGAAATGATGTAATGAGAACAGGAGAATTCTGGGAAGGAGGAAGTTGATTCCTCCCACTCCTGCCCAGACCACTGAAGCAGCAGGATGTGACCTGCCCCACTGAAAAAAGGTACTGAGCCACATGGCTAACATAGATCAGAAAAATGAGTTAATCAAGATGTGAGAGTTAGCCAGCGAGAGGCTAGAGCTAATGGGCCAATCAGCTTATAATTTATGGAGACCTATGTGTGATTTTCTTTGGGGCTTGCTGACTGTGGGGAACTGGGCAGGACAAAAAACCCCAACAAACAAGCAGGCCACCATTCATGTTACACAAGCTTCCTACATCTTGAGGAAGGGATTGGTTGTACTCGGTATGGCTTGAGCATATATGAGAGCTCAAAGCCCACCTCCACAATGACACACTTCCTCCAACATGACCACGCCTACTCCACCAAAGCCACACCTCCTAGTCCTGCCACTCCGTTTGGGGACCATTTCCTTTCCAACCACCACCTAGGTATCCTGACTGAAAGCTCAACTAATCCACCAATTCGAATGAGTTTGATTCGGAAATGGGCTCACTGACCACAGAGAGAGCCGTTCAGATGTCCTTTCAATAATTCCATTTGGTGGCAGAATATATCCTAAAACGCTGATAGTGGAGCTGAGGATTCTATAGAACCATCAGCTCATCTGTGGGGCAGGGATTCTGTCACACTGAGTGGTGTGAGCCACACATGCAGAACTGGAGAAACTGCCAGGTCCTTTATACTCACCCTTCCTCTCCACAGGGAGATTGGAAGGAACTGTTCCATTTCCAGCAGTTGCAGATCCACAGAAAACAAACGAGAGAAGCACCTGTTTGCTTCCCTACAGTTTCATACCAACACAAAGAGTTTGGGTCTTGAAATTTCAGCCACTATGTTAACAGCTGGTGGCCTGGAACCACAGAATGACTTCTTTCTAGACATTTCTAAATGCTTAAGATGAGTAGTGCCACCTCCTGTTGGGACTGCAAAGGAGAGCTGGCTTCAGAATGCTCTCACCAGAAGTGGATTGGATGAATTAGGAATGTGTAGACAATGAAAATAAAGTTGTCTAAGCAAACAAAAGGAACTGACTGGGGAGAGAGGAGGGAGAGTGAGAGATTTAAAGGGTATATCCATCATAAAATGCACATTTGTACAAAGACTGGATATATAGATAATTTTTGAATGTGTGTGTGTGTGTGTGTGTGTGTG
>NW_004949138.1:2487472-2494209 GCF_000317375.1 Microtus ochrogaster
AGAGAGAGAGAGAGAGAGAGAGAGAGAGAGAGAGAGAGAGAGAGAGAAACCCGTCCCAAGCAGCGGTCTTGATTTTGGTAGCATGGATGTTGAAACTGACTGCTCTGTTTGGGTGTTGATGGTGTTCTAGGGCTTCAACTGGGACATTTGTGGGTTGTGATAGTAAAATCAAATAACAGCAACACTATCATAAGATATAAGGTATTAAAGTAGAGATAGCAATGCATTACAAGATTGTGTGAGTGCTGGATAATTCAAAGAGTGGAAATTTGTATGTACCCTGTTTGAGATGATACAAACTTCCTTCAGAAACCTCAGATTGGAACCACAGTCAGCCTTCCAGTGGACTCTAAGGTTTTGTTGCTGTTACCTTAGTCTAAATCTAATGTTAAGAAAACAACTCTGTCAATGGATTTTATTGTGTTTTAAATGAATACTTGTCTGTGGTTTTTGCGTTTAGGGACTGTGTCTCCTTTGAGAAACGGATAAGTGCTAAGTGATTCACCTCTACACTGAGTGAAGCAGACACAGTGCAATCTGGACTACCCTGAAGGATAAGCTAGTTAGCTGGGAGATCCCAGGAAACTTGGGTGTTCACAGTGCTTGCTTCTCATTAGCCACTTCACAGTCTCTTTCTCTTGGTAACTTTCATTTGGTAACTTTCATTTTTCCCAAGAATTCTCTTGACAGAAAATCTGGTAAGAGGTCTCAGCACCCTCTACTTCTTGAAGGTCCCTTTGCTTCTGGACCTCTAGCCACAAGACCTCAGCCCTCTTAGGAAATGTCAAGCTAGAGAGCTGCTGTGCAGTCCCCACACTGAACAGAGGCTCAATTTGTCTGGTGCTTTGCACTTGGTATCTGACCTCTGGGTTGATCGTTGGGTGATATCTGTGTACCTGTCTGCATTTCTTCTGCTTTTAGAGAGTAGAAGCTGTCTTTGGTGTTCAAGGCCACAGAACCTCTCCAATTCTTTGCAATGATATCCCAGCCAATGATTAAGACCCCTAAGCACATTCCTCTCTGCAAGGTGGATGTATCTTTAGGTCAGCATATAAATCCACTCACTCACCTTGCGCTTGGTTAGCTCTATGTTGGAGTGCCCCTCTTACTAAGAAATTCCCTTCCTGTCTTTAGTGCTCTGAAACCTTTCAACTCTGTGTTCCTGTGATCATTGTTGATGGCTTTGCTTTCTCCACACAGGTGACAACATTGGCTCAGGAGGTTTCCCAACTAGGGAAAGATATGAGGAACATCATTCAACTTCTGGAAAATATCTTGTCACCTCAGCAACCATCAAGATTTTGCTCTCTGCATCCCACTCCGATGTGTCCTTCCAGAGAAAGCTTACAGACTAGGGTGAGCTGGAGTGCTCATCAGCCTTGCCTACATTTTCAGGCAGGTGGAGCACAACTTTATCATGGTAATGCCACCTCTGACATCTGGAGTGTGGATCCCTCCTCTTTGTGCAACAGCCCTCAACGAACTGAAACTCATGAGCAAACCCCAGCAGATAGTGAAGTGCTTCATTCTCCAAACCACTGCCACGTTATCCAGGAAGGTCATTTGCAGTTCCTAAGGTGCATCTCCCCCCATTCTGATACCACGCTGACACCTTTGCAGTCCATCTCAGCCAGTCTCTCCTCCTCTGTCTGCTCCTCTTCAGAAACATCCTTGCACCTAGTTCTCCCAAGTAGATCAGAAGAAGGCAGCATCACCCACAGGCCTGTGAGTTCCTTCAGTTTGGAAAATTTACCAGGCTCTTGGAACCAAGAAGCGTCTACAGAACCATTGGAGAACTTTCCAGTGGAAGTTATCACAAGCACAGTAGAAGCAAAGGACAGCAAAGCCATAAATGTATGATATCAGCACCTAGTGGCAGCTTTCGATGCCAAACTGCTGCTGCATGACAGCTCTAGTTTGCCTTTTGGGCCTCTAGTAGGCATGGAGCCTAAGCAATGTTGGGAATTCTGCAGAAAAGAAGTCAGGGAGCCAGGCAAAGGCAGATGCACCTCTATACTATAGCAAACAATTTCTAGATCTTAGAAGAATCAACCTTTTTCTGTATTAATTTACTAGTCTGTTTGGCAGACTTTGGATAACCAAAGACCCTGAGGGTCTGAGTAGATAGAAATCCCAGACAAAGAGTTTGGGAACCAGTTTTGAAGTAAGTGGCTTTTGTGAAGTGCAGCAAAGAGTTTTCCTGATTGTCATTTCTGAACAATATCCATAGCAT
This sequence comes from Microtus ochrogaster, assembly GCF_000317375.1. Lineage (NCBI taxonomy): Eukaryota > Metazoa > Chordata > Mammalia > Rodentia > Cricetidae > Microtus > Microtus ochrogaster. The sequence goes on from NW_004949138.1 coordinate 2,489,706, forward strand.
GGTTAGCCTTGCGTGCATGGCTCCTGCTGATCTATTTTTCCCTTTTTGAAGGCAGAGGAACAATTATCACTGCATGTCATCTCCTAGACAATCAGTAAAATAGAGCTGGTGGCCTATAGTGCTTAGCTAGCTGCACATTATTTGCCATGTAAATGAATATGTCTTTATTTATTGAAAAAACTATTTTTATAATCTTGTTATGAAATATGTATTTAAACTACTTAAACTATTTATAAAGAAACAACTGTTTTCTTTTCATTTTGGTAAAAAAAGCTTGGTGTTTTAACAAGAAATGTACTATGGTTATGTATAGTAAATCAAAAATTATAATTAAGAGGTTGTGGTTTCGAAAAGAATCCCCTTTTATCTGCATGCAGTTTAGAAAACAGTAAAAATAGTGCACCTTCACACTTCTGGGCTACGAAAGGACAGTGGGATCATATTTTCTTAACAAAATAGAAACATGGACTCAGCGTGAAGTCCATGAGGTTTGGTCTGTTTGTGGAGAGGACCCCTCATCGCTGCCAACTCATGCCATTCTGTGGACCCCAGCATTGTATTCTGTGCTGTAAGAGCTCAAGCTTTGTATAATATGTGATCACAACCTACATTAAGTCACTTAGGGTTCAAAAATATTAGCGTGTCCTACCCTGGTTCCCCATTTTCGGAGAGGCCATGGAGTAATGTCCAACTGAGACAAAGACTTCTGGGCTGTGACCGATGGGCACAGCATTCACTTAAATGGCTCAAGATACTTGTTCAACTTAGGGCGGCATTGAACCTTTGAAGTTAAAGCTCCACACAGAACTGATAGCTACACAGTAGATGCTGTGTGTGTGGCAGGAGAAAGGAAACACGAGGTTACATGGCTAGGATGCTCACAGCTAGAACCCAGAATGTTTCCAGTCCTTCACACACACCAACATGAAAATTACAATGCTATGTTTGGCAATGATGTAAGCACCTTTGTATAAGCTGCACATTCTGTTTGAGGACATTTTGGACTTCATCCTCTCCAGTTTCCCTTTAAGTCCATATTATGGATCTCTTCTGGTTTTATATCCATCACAGAAGATAAACCATGCAGAATTTCATCATTAAAAAAAATATCAAAATGAGCTGAGGTTTCTGGTGTGATTTGTGACCCTAAACCTGGCTAGAGCAGCAGAACCAAAAAAGAACTTTTAAGAAAACAATGCGTGTGGGGGCCGGAGTCAGTGAATGGAGACATGGCTCAGGGGTTAAGACTCCTAGCTACATTTCCAAAGGTCCTGAGTTCAATTCCCAGCAACTATATGGTGGCTCACAACCATCTATAAAAGTATCTGGTGCCTTCTTCTGTTGTGCTGGTGTACCTGCAGGCAGAACACCATATACATGACAAGAAATCTTTTTAAAAATAAAGAAAAAAAAAAGAAAAGAACACAGAATCAAGCAACCTACCCAAAGCCTGAGATGGTCTATCCTTCACACATTCAATCTTGAGTTCTTCTTAGGTTTGGGGGAAGCTGAGGAAAGAGCATCCATGCAGATTTCATGTGCTCATTTGCGTACTCCCTGCTTCTTCTCTCTACTTATCTCATCATTTTCAGTGCTATTCAAAGGGAGTTTGCTAAACCAAAGGTTCATGAAGAACCACGTGACAAATCAGCAGGACTCTCACTGATTCCAAGTACAGAGAGTGACATCTCTTCTCTGGTGCTGACTGTATACAAGAGATGTTTGGAAATTAACATGTGTTATGCTCTCTCATATGATCACCAAACAACAGAAATAGTCATCATTATCCCTATTTTAAAATAAATAATTGGAATAATTTCTTTTTAATTTTCCTTATCACACTGTTTTAAATTTCAGAACATATACTCAAACAATCATTTCAGATGCTTCACATCCACATTGACCCCTGCTGCCTTTTAAAATTTATAAGTAATTAATTTCCTCTTAAATCTATGAATAAATACTTGCTCCTGTCTTTCTAAGTAGGTGAACAGATACGAAGTAGTCTCTAAGGATTTGAGTGGTATGTTTGGAAGCATGTGGTATTTTTCTATACAGCACCTTCTCTCCTCACAGTCGATTTTAGTGGCTTAAGAAACAGCTCCTGCCAGCATAGAATTGCAACTAAATAAAAGCAAGCAGAACCTCAGAACTGGCAGGGCTCCTAGTGGGGCCTACCTGGAGAACACCTTCCTCTTCGGCGCCCACCTCTCCTCCACCTTGACACACAGGAATCTTCCACATCTGAGGCAGCACTGACTGAGGTGGTTTGTTTCATTTGGGCCATGCGCACCATGATGTTGCTACAGGAAATGAGAAGTCTCATCCTCTCTAGTATAAGGTTCCCTAAGGACAACTGCCCAGCAAGAACACAGAGTCCATCGTCCCATCAGAGGTGCTGAGGAGCAAGTCTCAGATCTACAAGGGACATAAGTAGTTACTTTCTTTACCAAGTTAATTGTTTTAAAAATAATATTCAGGAAAAATTTTATTTTAAAAAATGAAAGGGGTCTCCTGAGAACACAGCAAGTGTTCTTTCCAATGATCCAAGTTCAATTACTATGATCTATACTAGGTATCTCACAATCACCTGTATCTCCAGCTCCAGGGAATCGCATACTCTCCTCCAGCTTCCTCAGGTATACACATATGTGTACATACATGCTCACGTGTGCACACACATAATACACCTTTAAAAACGAAATATGATAATGGGAACTTAAATCTTCTAATCTTCTATATACAGTTCTGTTTAAGTAAACCAGACAGATTATGTGAGATCTATTTGTTCAAAGTAAGAAGGATTTTGTGCTATTGAAGTTTCTTATCAATAGAGCTTGTTATTACATGCAATAGGTAAAGTATCCTCTTCAAAGACTGGCTGTTTGACAGAATGGTACTGTTCTGAATGTTCTAGACTGTCAGATGTGAGCTAGTGTATTTGAATCATTGAACATCTGGCTCCAAGTCAGAGCCTTTAGTTGGAGTCTGAGGAATTTGGCACTTGGCGAGCTCCCTGAGTGACTAATAAATAGTAAAAATTAACAAATACTAATCTAAACTCTACTGAATTACAAGTTTACATTTTACTGATGTGTATATAAATGGACCAGCATTCAAATCCATGAAAGAGTCATGAGTCTGTATCTGCATTCTGCATAAGCTTGCTTAGTTCCAAAGTAAGTTAGTTTCCAACTTTCATCAAATCATGTATTTCTCAGACGATCTTAAGAAAGAGACAGAACTCTGACTTCGAAATACATTCTGGATGGTCCTGGATGCATGATCTCAGGCAGTTATTCGACACAGCTGAGCTTCTAAAACGTGGGCCTTCTACCACATCTAATGTGTGGCACCTCTGAAATTTACAGAAGCAGTTTAAGTGGGAGCCCACCAGTTGGCATATAATGAACTCTCTCAGAAAATGCTGATTTACTCCCTCCAGGTCCTCTCCCACTCTCCTTCCCTTTGCCATCTGGGTTTCTCCCTCCCTCTGTACTCATCTACTCTTCCTGTCCTCCAGCTGTCTCCTCCCCAGCTTCTCCTGGATTTCCCCTTTCTCCCTTTTTGTCCTTCTCTTTTCCCTTTCCCTCTGCCTTCCTTCTGTCCTCTCCTATCCTCTGTTCCCTGTCTTAGGCCAATGTCTGAAATATGAGACTGAAACTTGTCTTTTCTCCATAGGTCAGAAGACAACTTTCAAACCACCATGGGCCCTTACTGTGCCGGCACCCAGGTCAACATTCACCTTTTAATAACAAAATTTGTAATGGAGGCAACAAAGATAAAAGAAATATATCTCACTTGCCCCAATCTCCTTACCATGGGTTGTGGGTTTATTTGAGCAAGCTGTATCTTGTAAACCTCTTTACAGTTTCATAAATACTTGTGGAATTTACTCATTAACAGAAATGGGTTCCGTAACACAAGCCATTTTTGCTATTTGCCTATTTCCAAATTTCTCTTAAGATATTTGCTGTTGCTTCAGAAGTTACGTGCATGGGAGTCATACCCACTACCATAACCATAAGAAAATCTGCACAGAAGTTTTCAGTGCTAAGTGCCATCACCCCTCTCCACTTCACAGGGAAGCCTTTCAAGCTCCTGCAACCCCAGGAGCCAGTGGGTTCCTCCAGGAGGAATGAGTAAAATATCACTCCATGCACCTAGTGTCCAGAAAGAACTATTCCTCTGGGTTTCATCTTTCAGCAGAGCTCTTTAAAGATGTTAAGGCAAGCCAATAAGGGAGAGAACCCCTATATCCACACCTGTTCTTTCCGGTGATTAATATGCAGTGCATTATAAAAAGAAAGGAAAAAAGAACAGGTGATCAAAATACACCTTGAAGGTAAAACATTTCCCTCTTGAGCTGTTTCCTTCTGGTTTAGGTTCCTCCGTACAGAGAGCAGATTCTGGGACTTGAGGGAATTTGATGCTAGAGCTGACTAAATCTCTAGTCTCTCTCTCTCTCTCTCTCTCTCTCTCTCTCTCTCTCTCTCTCTCTCTC
>NW_004949138.1:2494309-2502507 GCF_000317375.1 Microtus ochrogaster
TCAATCAAAAAACTAAGACATGTGTGATATAAGTGAACATAACAATGAATAAATTGGAAGAAAATGAGACTTGAAAGTGTGTGCATGCTTTTTATTTTTGAGAACAAATTAATTGAAAGAACTATTTTATTTAGGAATTTCCTTTAGGATAAAGAGTGTCATACCCCCCTGGACACTGCCCATGGACTCTAGCTATAGTTCTCTCTTTCACTGTGGTTTATCATCAAGAGAGAGAATTATCCCAGAGCTCAACAGGCAGGCCATGTCTGAACAGTGCTGAGAGGTGCATACCTGACTGTCCTGCTCAGAAAGCTGCCTGTTGTCACTGCCTGCAACCACATGGCCCATGCGCCCAAGGTCTATTAGGCCCCCTGCTAACTTTTGTAGTGGTGTTGAAAAATTAGCATCTCCATTCCTGAATATTGTCTTGGCAACCTGTTGCCCAAAATAAGTGATGATATCTCTTGGTACTCTAATCAGACTACCTGTGGAGTCCAATCAAATAGTCACCGCTGTCTTCTGATACTCAAGTGGAACTTCAGCCCCATATATAAAGTACCACTCCATCATAGACAGGAGATGTCAACTGAAAGGGATATTAGACAGGAGGAGCTTGTGCATAGTAATGGTGTCTCTATCATAAGCTGCTCACCAGTTTCTTCCTGAATACTCATCACTTTCTCCTTGAACTATTCATTTTAAACCATTTTGAGAGATGGGGCCTGTCGCATGTCCTCTAATTAGAATCTACTTCTGACCGACCATCTGTCCTATTTCTGCAATGTAGGCCAAGAACATGTTTATCAAAGTTCTGTCCTAGGATGGCTCATGAGGCTGAGCTTGAGAGAAGAATGGTGGTTGACTGTAGCGTAAGATCACCACTGTCAATCTTGTGACATCAAGTACCCAAGACTGCTTCTCTGTGTTTGTGTCAAATAATTGCTTTACTCAGGCATCAGAGCTTCAGGTTTCAATGTATAACTAACTATACCACTGTCTGCCATAACAGAACTGTCATTCATAACAGCAACACCTTACTAATCTGACCACATACACAGAAAATATATGCCACATGAGATCTGACTAGAGAGACAGTACACTCTTGGTGTAGGAGGTCCTTTTGTTTGTGTGTTGCTTTCATTGGTTAATTAATAAAGAAACTGCTTGGCCTGATAGGACAAAATTTAGGTATGTGGAAAAGACAGAAATGAATTCTGGGAGGAAGAAAGCAGAGTGGGAAAGATGCCATAGAGCCTCCAGGTCAGACGTGCTGAATTTTTTCTGGTGAGCCACCACCTCGTGGTGATATACAGATTATTAGAAATGGCTTAAATCAAGATGTGAGAGTTAGCCAATAAAAAGCTAGAGATAATGGGACACACAGTGATTTATTTAATACAATTTCTGTGTGGTTATTTTGGGTGTAAGCTAGCTGGGCAGCCGGAACAAAGGGCCACCCTCCTTATGTAACATACTCTGACAGCATATTATACAGAAAGTATTCTTCTATCAGGCCAGCCTGGTCTACAAGAGCTAGTTCCAGGACAGGAACCAAAAAGCTACAGAGAAACCCTGTCTCGAAAATAAAAAAAAATAAATAAATACTTTTTTTTAATGTTACTCAGGTTCCTGTCATGATAATCCTTTACAGAGTATAATGACTAACTAATCGTGGTTGTCAATTTGACAAACCTGGGAAGAGAGAACCTCCTTGTTCCCATCAAACTGTCCTATGGGCAACTCTATGGAGAATTACTTAATTGGTCATTAACGATGCACACCCAGCCCACTGTGGAAAGCACCATTCCTAGGTATGGAAACCTATTTATATAAATAAATATATATTAATTGTAGCCATATATGTGTGTGTATGTGTGTGTATATAATGTAGCTGAGTAGACCAGTATGCATTCCTCAGTGGTTTTTGCTTCAAGCTTCTGTCTTGATTCCCTGCCTTTGTTTTTCTTGATGATGGACTGTGACATGTAAAATGAAGTAAACCATTTTCTTCTCAAGTCTGGAAACTTCAGAGATGAAGTGAGTGCTCATTTCTACTGCTTGACTACTTGGTTTCTTAGACACTTTCTTCCTTCATCTCTGAGATGCAATTTGTGTTTCCCTAGAAGCATATTCTCAAGATTTTGGTGAAATGATTTAAGGGACAACATCAGAAAACCTTGGTTGGAAAGCAGGGAGGAAAAGCAGGAGAGGGAAGACCCACTGAAGGTCACTATGTACCACAGAGGTCCAGGCGCCATAGGGAGTTGGGTATCATGAATAGGACTGTGAATGAGTGTGGCTCTCAGACCTCTTCAGAAAACTATTGGTGCAGTACAGTCAGTGGCGAGATTAGGCACAAACAGGACATCACTTCCCTTAGCTCATGGTGCACAGTCTATCACAAAAGAAAGGGAGAAAGCCTGTAAGAGCCGGCGGTTGGAGAAGCTGGGAGGACTAGGTGAAAAACACTATCTGACAGGACCTTACACTTATAAACTCTCGGCAGCTGTGAACTGCATCCATAGATGAGGAGCTCCTGATATTTATTAGTTTCTGGGAGAGGAAGGGTCATTTTTCTTTAAGTATGTGGACCCCAATGTGTTAGAGTGCTCCAGTGGGTGGCTCCACACCCACTAGCTTATGGGCAGCATAAAGGGAAATTAGTGGGTGAATACAAAAAGAAGACTTGAAGTTGAAATCTGAGGTAGATCTGAGATGAGTTAGGAGAGAATTAGTGGGTAGATGTGACCAAAATACCTTGTATGCAAGTACAAAATTCTAAAATAAAAATAGTGAAAATGTATTTTTAAAAAACTATTTAATAAAATTCATGTAATAAACAGAAGTCACATTATTCATTCTCTATCTTCCATCTCCCAGAGATCTGAAGGTTGCTTTCAGTGACTTGAACTCCACAGTATTCCTGGCCTGCTTTGTGTATGTGGTAAGTCAATGCCTGAGGAGAGAGCTCCCGGTGCTTGTATGGGATGCAATGGCCATGACATGGAATGGTGTGCACACCATAGATATGAGCAAGGTTAATAACATCTGCTACTTGACACAAACAGCAGGCCCTAGTGAAAAGAGAGAAGCCATGTAACAGTTCCAAAAGGAAATTCTTAGTGTAAAGAAACATTAGTTACTAATAGGGGATCAGATCTTAGGAAAGGATAAAAAGAATGCTAAGGATGCTTATGGTGGAAGAAGGGTACCAATGATGGGCATATTTGGAACACGGCCTTCAATGTATGGATCCAGACTTTGGTGGTGAAGATAGGGATGTTTCCACAAAGACATCTTTTGGGTTGCCTCTACAAGAATGGCAGGCAGGCAGTCAGCAGTAACACACATGCCTTTAATTCCAGCAGTCAAAAGGCAGAGGTAGGCGGATCTCTGTGTTGGAGGCCAGCCTAGTCTATGAAGCAAATTCCAGGACAGCCACAGCTGTTACACAGAGAGACCCTGTCTTGAAAAACAAATAAAAGAGTGCAGGCAGCCTATGGACTGAGGAAGGAGGGTAGGAAAAATGCTTGTGCGAGGCAATTGAACAAGGTAAGTTCAAGAAAGAACACACTGAAGGAACTGAAGGTGAGTGTATCCCAAATATTACTGGGAACCTCTGAGATATAGTAGCCACAATATCTCAACAATGTAGTACAACAATGCAGGGCACCAAGGGAAAGAGCCTCTCTCTGCAGTACCTCTCCAGCACCCTCTATAGGCCAAGTGGAAATACTAAAAGCTGTGGCTCAGAATCAAGCAGGGTGTAATAGAAGGTGACAACTGACAAAAGATGAGCCCCTTCACATAAAATCCTTCTGTGTAAAGTAACTAGAGCAATGAAGACTTCAATTAGCTTTAAATTTTTAAAATACTTATTGAGGGTCATTGAAATAAGGACTATCACTCTAAAGCTCATTGGATTTACTGCTTACAAAAAGATCATATTTCTTATCTACATCATTGTTTTATTATTTTAATTCCTTAATGTTTGAAATCATAGAGTATTCCTGAGAGGGTTTATATCCTGTGTGAAAATGTCACTAATCGATCTTCCACCACCTGGTCCATACACATCTTTTGTTACCAAAAGTCACTTTAATGAAGACCCAAGTGTTTCTTCTGCAGTTTATAACAAGTGCAACATATCCATTTGAATCCATAGAGAAGAGGCTCTTAGATGTCTCTGTCTTTTTTTCAGGAGGTTTGGTAGGCAAAGGGGAAAATTAAGAAGATATCTGGGTGTGAGAAGGCTGGTGCTCAGCTTGCAAAGACTTTTCAAGGAGCCAGATCTGTTTCTCACCTTCTGTGATGGCTAGTCTTGGTTGTCAGTTTGGCACAACTAGGAAATGGAATCTCAGTTCTAAAAACTGCCTCCATCAAATGGACCTGTGGATAACACTGTGACTGTAGTTCTCAACCTGTGGGTTATGACCCTGTTAGGGTTGCATATCAGATATTTACATTATGTTTTATAACACTATTAAAATTACAGTTATGAAGTAGCAATGGAGTAATGTCACGGTTGGGAGTCACCACAAGGAGAGGAATGGTGACATTAGAAATGCTGAGAACCTCTGCTCTATGGGGACATTTTCGTGGTTGCTAACTGATATAGGATGGCCTAGTACACTCTATGTGGTCTCATCCCTAGGAAGGTGGCCATGGGCTACATAAGAAAAGTAAACAAGCGAGCAGCACCTCCTGATGGTCTCTACTGCAATCATCTGCCTTGAGTTATTCACCTGCCTTGAGTTATTCCTCTACTTGTGTCAATATGGACTGAAACCCATAAGAAAGAAAAAATACTTTCCTCCTGTAACCTGGTTTGGTCAGTGCTTTAGCATAGCAACAGGAAGCTAAGTGGAATATATTTGCTAGCAGAGTCCAAAGCTTCAGGGTGAGATCTGATGTAGCACAATTTTCTCCCTTTTTTCCTCACTCGTGATGTAACTACCAATTAAAATATCTCCTTGTGATGTCTTTGTCATACATTCATCCAATTAATTAACCTTTCTCCTGTTACACCCAAATCCATAGGTCCCCACAAAAGCCAACAAAGGAGACCGAATCCCATATGTAAAAGCAAAGAGCCTTTATTTTAATCAAGTTTGTAAACTCAGTCTCTCAGCATTTACAACGTATTGGAATATCCGGAGACCCCCAAGCTCAATTAGAATTGGGTTTTTATAGTAGCAAAGGTGGGAGTGAGGGGTCTCTGAGGTTCAGGACCCCTGATTGGCTGACATTTGTCTAGGTGTGTCCTGGGGAAGTGCTGGCAGGTGTTTCTATATACAGTGCTTGGAATGCCAGGAATTTCTTTTGAATGGTCTGCTCTTGGGTGGGGGTCAGGTAATCTCAGTCTGCCAGGCTTTATCTCAGGGTAAACTATTGAGACTCCATTTAAATTTATCCATGGCCAGAGTCCCAGGTCATAATGGTTGGAGGAAGTAAAGAACTTCCTTTCTGCCCAAACTTAGATTATCATGGCTGGCCCTCACACTCCAAAATGAATTAAACTCTTGGGTCATCTGTGTGTTTCTGGTTACTAACTTATTGTTTTTTCCATTTAAGTACATAGTCACCTACAACAACCATCTGTCTTAGAGGCTACTGATACCAGAAAATCCTCCTTTTCCTCTTCCTCCTCCTCCTCCTCCTCCTCCTTCCTTCCTCCCAGGTTCCCTTCGTTCCATCAAAGGCCCCAATAGAGTATAATTCGGCAACTGTGAGCACAGATAATGCTCATTTTGAGAGATTAGTGCTCGGTAGGACAATTAGCATTTCCGAGGGAACTGAAACGTAGGATTCTGAACAAAGAGATTGGATACCAAGGCTTCTTCAGGAAAAGAGTGTGTAAAACAGATTCACCCTTTCGTATATCATTTGGTCCTGTGTCTCCCATACTGTCGACGTCTGGAGCATCGGGGTCGCTGGGTAAGTCTTAAAACAATCAGGACACAGGGGATGCAGAGCAAAAGCAGCAATTGCAACTGCATGATGCATGTTTATTATGCAGCCCATTTTATACATTATTGAAACAATTGCTTCAGTCAACAGTTTAATCAGAAAGAGGAAGTATAAGTGGGTGAAGTAATCATTCTCAAGAGAACAAGATGTATTTATTTAGGGCTGTGGTCGCAAGACTATCAGAACAACTGCAAAATACCATCAGGTGGTGTGGCCACAAAGGTCTCCAGAGACATTATCTCAATGTCTCAGATCTAATTTAAGCTATACTAAATATCTGAGCAAAGCAGTTCTATATGTACTGTGCTGCAGGGCAGCCCCTTCCTTAAACTCTGTGGCATTCAGAACTTGTGTCAAGGGAACAAGGGAGAAGAATATTTTCTTCTCCTAGCCCTGGCATTCCGTAGCTGACCTGTGTCCCAGCCACAGTCCTCAAATCACCATAGAGCCAGGGCAGCACAATTCCCTGCAAACTGCAGTCCAGATTCCAAATTCCCACACCATGCACGCCAGCATATCGTTTCATCGGTGATTTAAAAACCTGAAATGGAAAGAAAGGGAAGTTGCTGAGGAGCAATAAGGTTGCACGCATGGATCTTGACAGAGTTCCACATGGTGGTTTCCTTGTCGTTCCTCCAAGGTACCCAGAAAGACTTCCTACAGTGGTGAACTGATTAAAATAATAGCATATGTGATGAGCAGAATGGTACTAGGCATCTCTGGTAACCTTTTCTGATTTGAAATGATTCAATTAATGCAGAAAGTGGATAAACATAAAACAAAGAAATGGCCACATATCACATGGACTGTTCTAAATGTGATGAACATAAAGAGGGATAATGGTATAGGAGGTCCTTCTGTTTGTGTGTTGCTTTCATTGGTTAATGAATAAAGAAACTTCCTTGGCCTAGTTAATAGGGTAAAACTTAGTTAGGCAGAGAAAACAGAACTAAATGCTGGGAGGAAGAAGGGCAGAGTCAGAGAAGCCATGGATCCTCCGCCTGAAATGGACACCAGTTAGAAACTCTGGTAAGCCACTGCCACGTGGCGATACACAGATTAATGGAAATGGGTTAAACTAATATGTAAGAGTTAGCCAATAAGAAGTTAGAGCTAATGGCCAAGAGGTGTTTTAATTAATACAGTTTCTGTGTGGTGATTTCAGGTATAAGCTATCTGAGTGGCTGGGACAAACAAGAAGGCCCCTCTGTTGTTCTTTTGAAAAACTACAACTCCCAGACTCCTCCTGGACTATGGTTACCTGTGCGCGCACCTGAGCGCAGGTATGGGATATTCCCAGATACCCTTGCGCTCCCCGTTAAAAGGCAGGGCCACACGAGGCTCCCCCCCTTGTTTTGCCTTTCCTCGTGTGTCCCGCACGTTCCTCTGCCCTTCTGTGTTTCCCTCCCCCATTAAAGTGGACCCACGTGGGAGCTGCCATGTCGCGTTTGTGTTTGTTTCGCCGTGTGTGTCTGTCCTGTGCCCCGTGTTCAAGAAGAACACCCCTGCCTTTATTATTTTTCAAGAAGAGCAAATTGGTGCCGAAACAAATTGGTGCCGTCATCTCGGGGACTTCCTGTCCCGGGCCTTCCACCTGAGGCCCGGCCTTCGGGCCTGCGGTGCGCCTCCCGGAGTGCCGGACGACCTCTTTCCCGGGAACGAAGTCTACAACCGGGGACCTGCCCACAGCCACCTGCCACAGCCAACTGATTCGTGAGTTTACCCCCACTGCTCTCTCCCCGTCCCACCCTAGGGAACGCCTGGCCAGCTTTCTCTAGCGCGTTATGGGTTGAGTTGTCTACCCCCCCCTTTTCCTTGGTTGACCATAGCTCCACCTGCGAGTTGGGGATTCGGTGTCCCCAACTTCCCGCCAGGAATTTGGTGCTCCTGGCCTCTTCTGCCTTTTTTTCCCTCCTTTCTCCTCTCTCTTTCACGTGCGGGCTCATCACGGGATGGGCACCTCTTCTCAGCTGAACAGTCAGCCCCAAAAGGGCTTAATCTTCCCCTCCTAGCCAAGATACTCCCACCGGTAGCTAGGCTCGGGACAGTTGTTTAATCTTCCCCTCCTTGCCGGGAGCTTCTTGTCAGTAGCTAGGCTCGGGTCGATCTTTGCCAATAGCGCGACTTCTCGGGGCTCAGGGATGCCTGGGTTCGAGCCGTCCCGTTCATTTTTGCAGGCGGATTTATTGATTAACCATGAGAACTAAAAATTCAAAGTCAATTTCTCC
>NW_004949138.1:2509045-2512258 GCF_000317375.1 Microtus ochrogaster
TAGTTTGGAATGTGGGGTGGGTTCTGCAAACCGATATCTCTCCAGATAGCTCTCCATCAGCAAATTTGGGTGTGGGGTAGGCTCTGTCAATAGAACTATTCCTAACACAATTATTTTAGGAGGAAATTGGCTCCTAACACTCCCCGTTAAAAGGCAGGGCCACATGAGGCTCCCCCCTCGTTTTGCCTTTCCTCGTGTGTCCCGCACGTTCCTCTGCCCTTCTGTGTTTCCCTCCCCCATTAAAGTGGACCCACGTGGGAGCCGCTGTGTTGCATTTGTGTTTGTTTCGCCGTGTGTGTCTGTCCTGTGCCCCGTGTTCAAGAAGAACACTCCTGCCTTTATTATTTTTTAAGAAGAACACCCTCCCTACAACATGATAATCTACAGAAGAGAGAGTGGCTGGTCACAAAAATGAGAAACAATTGCATAGTAGGTGGCTCATTCCACAACTCACAAGGCTCAAAAAAACTCAGCCTCCACAGGTACCTCTGAGAACTTGGCATAAACTGCCCTGATTTTGGGCCATCTACTTTACCTGAGTCTTTTCAGTGTTAATCAGAGAATTAAGGCAAGAGCAATAGTTTCAATGCTGGTAATATAGCTCAGTGTGTAACAGTGTTTCGTGAGACAGTTTGAGAGCCTGAATCTGAATCATTGGCACCCCTGAACAAGCCTAGTCAAGATGCACTTCTAGTTCAGTAAGATATACTGTCCAAAGAAAACTGATGGAGGGCAATTGAGGAAAACATCCAAGATGATCTTCTGACCTCCACATGTATGTGCACAGGCATGCATATCCACCCCACACCTGCATGCAACCCAGACACACACACACACACACACACACACACACACATATAACCAAAGAAGAAACAATTGAGAAGAAAGGCAGCAACTAGGTGAAATTGAATAAAGGTGAAGAGTAACAGAATTGAAGAGTATGTCCACCACATGTACCCAAGATACATCTCTAGGAAGATGTAGGTGGCATCATCAAGGTTTGTGTATATGAGCTCTGTGTGGGACATCAATATTCCACCTCTGTAATTAGTCTTCCTTCATTTCATATTTTCTTTTTCATGAGTTGTGTTGACTGTTGCATGCTAGGTATATTTAATTCATGTTATTTTTTATTTTCCTAAAAAACTCCATAAATTATACCATTTAATCCCTTTTTCACAAGAAACCAGAGGATATAAAATGATGCAATATCCACAATAAATAGAAAACATGCTCATCCCTTTTAGATATCAAAGGTTACACTGCACACAGCTCCTTACTAAAGCTCCCAGCCTCTCCTTGATATTCATAAGTATATACTTGACATTGTTCTGAACCTGAATTTGGAACAGAAATCTTAGTGTGGGTATGGTGGCAGACTTGTGTAATGTCAGTACTGGGAACAGAGACAGAAAGTTGATACGTTTATTTTAAGGAAAACTCTAGCAATATAACAACACCTTATCTCAGGAAAATACCAAGAGAAACCACAAAAACACATCAATTTGTAACACACCTTCTAAGTGAAAGTCTGCCATGTTCTCAGAGCATATAAAATGGAGTTTATTACATAGTTGACTATATTGAAGCAAAACCAAACAATAAGGCTGAATTTTTAAGAAATTATAAAAGTAATTAAAAATTAATAAAGGGTGGCCAGTGCCAGTGAAACAACAACAACCAAAACTTTATATGTCAATTTATTTTATCCTAACAATCTTATCAGATATTTACTCTCATCCTCATTTCACAGTTCCTGAAACCAAGGAGAAAAAAAAAGACATGCCTAGTATGACCAGTTTAGGTTTTGATTCAAGTTATGCCTAAGGCTTCCCACAGCAGATGAAGCCAGTCTGTGGGCATATATTTCATGCTCAGCAACCATGTGATCTAGCAATGGTCATTGTTAATATACAAACTAATAAGAAGACCTGTCATTATGCAGTTCCTCAGCACTGAAGGACCATCCACATCAGGCTCTTTGAAATACATGCTTTCTTGTGCATCTAATTCTGTCATCAAAACTTGGGTGAGGACAGGACTTTGAGACTCAGAGTCAGGCAGGAACTTCACTAACATTTTTCAAACACTGTCTTCAGCATCCCTAACCCATTCGCTGAACACAGTCTGAGGGATTTTGTAAGGATATGTATGCCTCAGACTATCTAGAAAACACATGCCTACATGCATAGCATTTCATTCTTATTTCTCAAAAATTACAAGTCAAAGTAATTGGCTCCTTTTTTTTAAGTTTAAAGGGCCTCCAATAGTTTGAAGTTAATACCTTACCTCTTGTGGGACAACAGACAGGAATGCATACAAGATTTCTTTTTCCAAAATAAAATGGCATGCCCTTGGCACTCACAACACCCAAGACAAGCAAATAACTTTTTCCTCATTCTCTCATTAAAACATAAGTTATATGTGAGTCTTCCTGTCCTGTTTTAACTATTCTGGAATAAACATGAATTGGAGGGGACATCCCAAATTCTCAGGTATATTGCTAGAATCTCTTTTTAAAAATAATTAAGTCATTGTAAGTCTTAAGACTTAGTGAAAGTTCTTTAACCTCCCCCATCCCTTTCTGTTGCCCTCTCTCACCCTGCCCTCATTAAAGCCCTATCCTGTAAGTCAAAATATCAACAGAAAGTCATTATAAATGTGAGATAAAATATTTCCATCATCTTCTCAGAAATCTCTGCCAAATATCAAGGTTGTTGACCCAAATGGAGTGTAAGCATACTTTGAAAACCATATATCAAGGGACCTCACTTTCTCTATTCACTGGGACATGTTTAAAAGTAGGTTACTCAAGGAGAAGGCCATGTTAGAGGCCACAGTAGACACAAAGGGGCTATTATGTGGCTGTCTTTTTATTGCTCTAAATAAAATCACAAATGATTCACATAAAATAACTCTCTTATTGAAAGCAAAGAACTCCATTTTTCATTTATAAAGGGTTTTCAACATGCTGCAGGAGTGTCTGCATTTTCTAGGTAATTATCTGTATCCATTTTCAATCATCATGATGGACTTCTATCTCTGACATAACAATCTACAGGAAGAGAATGTGTGGCATTCAACTTCTGAGAGGCCCCAGAGATGCCTGCCTTCTGGTGTTTATGCCTTCCTGTGACTCTCTTTACTGTGGCCCAGGCTTCATTAATTCTTCTAGCAAATACAGATGGAGGAGGAGGAGGAGGAGGAGGAGGA
>NW_004949138.1:2512358-2514028 GCF_000317375.1 Microtus ochrogaster
GAAGAAGAAGAAGAAGAAGAAGAAGAAGAAGAAGAAGAAGAAGAAGAAGAAGAAGAAGAAGAAAAGTGATGTCACCTCCACTATGACATAACAAAGAACTGTCACCTGTTTTGCTAGTTTTTCATTTGGGTTTCTTATTCATGGAGGACAGAATTTGGCTAAAATCAGATAAGGAACTGAGGTCTTTGCAAACTGCAAAGAACCCATGCTATCAGCAGCCTGGAATTCCATCTTAACCCAGTAGACCCTTGAACTGGACATTTGCTCTAGTGATGGCTACAACAGTAGCAACAATCATGGACACACTACACAGCACCCCAGCCTGTATCTTCATTGCAGTCTTGCATGAGACTCTGACCCAGAACTCAGCCAACCTGCCTTCCAGTTTCAACCCACTGCAATTGAGTTCTTTTATGACATTAGCCTCAGTTGTCACAGCAAGTGAAAACGTAGGCAATCAAAATGGGACATTTTTTCTTTCAGTTGAGCAGAAGCCAATTTGAAAGACTTACAAAACAAAACAAAATGAAATAAAAAAAGAACACTAACTCACTTCAAGGTGGGTTGCTTAGGAAATATGGCATAATGTAAAACAGAATCCTCATCTGTAGTTGAAAACTTATGCTCTCTCTCTTTTAAACAGGATCAGAAAAACAAAACAAAAGCAGATTAGGCTTGCTTGCTTCTGTTTTGCTATTTCCTTAGACTGTCCAGTTACAGTATAACTGGGTAGAACTCAACGTTTTGTCATTCAGTGTTCATAACTCTCTGACCAGAATGATTAGCTTACATGGTCTCTAAATTTCATGTAGATATGTCCACTGAGATATTTGTTTGCATCATAATCTTATACCAATAACTGCAGAATTTTCAGCTCCATTTATACACGTGGGATTCTATGTTCAGCATATGTAGAAGAGCTGAGATGAGAGTCCAGTCTAAAGGGCTTGTCCCTCAGCTTCTAAATTACATATTGACTCTGTGGAAATTCAAAATGATAGTTCAAGATGTGCATAACATCATTCTCACAGCCCTGTTTGTTGGAAAAGCCCCTCCCCAAGCCAACTTTTAGCAACCTGGAAACAGCATTACTCGTCATCTACACCAAGATGCAACACATTTCCACCGTTGTCATGTACCCTCCCTATGTCATGTGCTATACCCCTATAAAAAGCAAGTGCCCTCATGCCCTTCTTGCCTTCCCTTTCCACCCACTTTTAGGACCTACTTCTGCATACCTTCTTCTCCCCCAATGAACCTCATGTGAGATCCATTGTTCCTTGTTTTCGGTCCACCAAGGTATCATTCGTTGCTGAAACCGTAACATTGTAGGGATAAGTCCCGCCCCTTAGGGGGCGTGTTTGCCTCAGGCTAATGTTTACCTATAAATCTGGCGAGAGTTCTCGTCTGCTTGCTTCTGCTTTCCTGGTCTCCGCGGGAACGGTGGTTCTGTAAGTCTATTTCTCCATTAAAGCTTTTTATATATATATATATATTACAATCTGTCTGCATTTGTTTACATTTTGGTGTCCAATGTCATTGCCCGACTCAAGCGCGTAGCCTGCTAGCTAACACAGCATGCTCCTGGGTGCTGTTTTTTAGTTCGTGACTGGGTTTTTTAGTTAGTGCTGAGTCTGAGACACACTGGGCCACACAGGCCCATTATGCCC
>NW_004949138.1:2515423-2523822 GCF_000317375.1 Microtus ochrogaster
GATGTGCTGCGTTGGGGAAGGGGTTTTGCTCTTGTCTCCACAGGTGAGGAAAAATTGTAGATACCATCAAAATTAATAAAGGTTCGGTTTGAAGAAGAGAAGCCACTTGGAAAAGATAAATAACAATTCATTCACAAGGATGGTGAACATACTGATGGTACGAAATACAGATAGGTTGGGGGCAGGGTTCTTTTCTTATCTCCACAAGAAAATACTCATCTTCAAAGAAATTAAGGGACCATGAATATTTAATTACTGATGGATGGAAACTAGTTATGACCCACTAAGCATTGGCAATAAAACTATATATATATATATATATTGTAAGTATTAATTTTTTATATGTCCTATTAAACATTTCTTTATAAATATGTAGAGCTGGTTTTGGAGTTGGACTATGGCTCAGTCCCTCTTCAATTCCAAGCCTGTTGATAAGAGATATCTCAGAGTTTCTGTCTCAGGTCAGGAGCCATGAAATGGAACAGAATAAGAATAATTATATACTTGATAATCTTTCTTTGCCTTTCCTCATATCTGTGTCTTTCTTTATATGTCAGTATATGTCTTTGTTTATGTCTAAATTTCCCATAACAAACAACAAATTTTCCTATAGTAATCTTTGAAGTTTCCAGGATGAAGAAATGCTCCCCACGACATCAACTCAATCTGGTTTTTATGACGTCATGAATTTTTTTAAGCGCTAAAATTAGACCTGTTCTTTGGTACCAACTGCACGAGACAATTTCGAATGGTGCACATTTTAGACAACACTCTGGCCGGACCTTCTCAAAATGCTCAGAGACTAGTTATAATTTTCTTAGGTCAAAAGTTAATTTGGGAATTTTACCATCATTTGCTTTCACAGGGGCCCCTAAGAAGAACATCGCCCCATGTCAGCTAGAAGCAATCTTAAAGGACGATGTCCCCTCTCCCAACAGAGTTTTCCCTCAGGATTAGGGACATCATTTAGTGGTTGGTTTAGAGTTGAGGGGATGGGAGAGATATTCTATGGAATTAGGGGTATTTTCAAGAAAAAGGAGGGGGATTAACTGGTTTGATGGGATGATTGGTATTTGTAAATTACTGTTTTGAAAAAATTGTACTGGTACTGTTTCATGTATATTGATATATTGAATATTGAATGTGAGTGTTCCTACCTCTATTTTTGTATAAGAGCAGGCTTATAACTTTGTCTATATTGTATTGATACATTTACCATATTAAAATGTACATTTCTACCTCTGATATTATTTATATGACATTGTTTACAGTTGAAGATCATTTTCTTCATATATTGCACAGTTGTTTATTCTCAGTCTTCAAGTTAGATAGGTATTGAGGATTATATGTTTGTCATATTTATTTTTAGGTTAATCAGGTCTTTTAGATACATAGAGATTATATTTAGTATAGATAGTATAATCTTCAGCCTCTTCGAAGAGCTGTAGAAAATGGCCTTTAATCTGACCTAGAATTCTGTGTCAACGAGACACAATCACTCCTGGCAATGCCACTCTACTCCTGAGAGAACGTTGAGAACCAAAGACACTCCACTGGGAGCTTGTCTTTTTGGCAAAACTCACCTTTGGGTTAAGAAAATCCCATACCTCAACTACTGACAAAGATACAGAATATCCATAAGTGGATGAAAACAGGATTGTCTTATCTTGCCAAGACAGGGTAGGATAATTCTAAGAAAGTTCCTTGCCTTTAATATTGGTGTGTCAGTTATGTTAGGCCTTAGCCAAAGTTGGTTGACTCAACATTGCAAACGAGACTTTGGGTGATTGCCCAGGTAGTCAATTGTCTTGTCATTTGTTGCACATTTTGGAGATCTCTCATTTTTTAAGTAATATCGGTTCCCTTCTCAGATCTTTGACGGAGTTGAAGATTAGATAATTATAGTTACTCTCTACATTATTTAGACTCCTTGAGATAGAATGTTTAGCAAAACTTTTGTTATATGTTTCTTGCTCAATATTGTTTGTTATATTTATTATTTGTTACTATTGTATATAGTTGTATTTGGTTTAGTTCTGTCTTATTTAGACAAAAGGGGGAGATGTAGGGGAAAGCCCAGCACAATGGGGGGCGTGTTTGCCTCAGGCTAATGTTTACCTATAAATCTGGTGGGCTCGAGCCCCGCTGGTCCTTTTTTTGTATTTCCTGCTCATCACTGGATCCCTGGTGTTGTAAGTTATCCCTTTATTAAAATTTGCTGTTTCATACTAAGCTAGCCTGGTTATTATGCCGTATACAGCCCTCCATATAGAGGATAATCAGGACCCTCCCCCCATTCCCATAAAGTGTGTGGTGACCAAAGGCAAATGTCTCAAACCTGAAAGCACAAAAGAGGTTGTAAAATCCTGGAAGTTCCCTAGCTCAAAACATCAGCGAGCACAAACCATTTCTACCCCAAATAAAAAAAAATGGAATTTTTGCCATTTCAATTTTCCACCAAGTTTATCACCCTGGTCCATAACCTTCTCATCCCCATAAAAATTCAGACCCTTGGTGTTGGAAACTCAACTTCAGACCTTAGGAGAAGCTGTTGCTTTCAGTGTTGTAGTGAAGGACAGTCTGCTGCTGGGGATGATCAATTCATCTTTCAATGTTCTAGTGAAGGACAGTCTGCTGCTAGGATGATCAGTTCATCTTTCAATGTTCTAGTGAAGAGCAGTCAACTGCTAGGATGATCAATTCATCTTGCATTCTCTCTTTACATGTTCTCTCAACCTCTGCCTAACAGTGGATAGAAAGTATTTTTTCTTATTCATATGTTTAACATTATTGCTGCAGTTACCACTCCCTCTTCTTATCCCAGTTCCTCCCCCACCTCTTGTCTGCCCTCATCCCCACCACCACCTACCTCCTCCCCCACCACCATGTGCTACATCTACTTCCCCTCTATTTCTGTTCAGAAAAGGGAAGGCCTCCCACAGATATCAACAAAACACGGCATATCGCGTTGCAGCAGGACTAAGCATCTCCCCATGTACGAAGGCTGGGCAAGGTGACAGAGCAAGAGGAATAGGATGCCAAAATCCAGTACAAAAATCAGAAACAGCCCCCACTGTTAGGAGTCCCACAAGAGAATCAAGATATACAACTGTAAGATATGTGCAGTGTTCCTAGGTCAGTCCCATGCAGGTTTCCTGGTTATTGGTTCAGTCTCTGTGAGCTCCTATGAGTGCATGTTAGTTGATTCTGTGGGCTTTCTTATGGTGTCCTTCACTCCTCTGGTTCCTACAATTTTTCTCCCCTTCTGCAGGATTCCCTAAACTCCACCTAACGTTTGGATGAAGCCTCTCTGATGATAATTGGACTAAGCACCATCATGCTAGTCTTTCTAGGTCTAGGTTACCTCACTTGGAATAATTTTTTTCTAGTTCCATTCATTTGCCTGTAAATTTCATGATGTCATTGTTTTTGACAGCTGAGTAATACTCCATAGTGTAAATATACCACATTTTCTTTATCCATTCTTTGTAAACCACAGAGTTTTAATTCAACATATTACATGGATGGCCCTGATGGAGGCTTTGCTTCCAGGACCACCTGACCATCAGTGGGCTGGGCTCTTCCTTGTCAGTCATCAATTAAGAAAATGCCCCCCAGGCCTGCCTATATTCTAAAGTGGTAAGGGGTATTTTCATAATGTTGAGATTCCCTATTCTCAGATGACTCTAACTTGCATCAAGTTGACAAAAAATCTAACCAGTACATATACAATGTATTTCATATATCATTTCATAATTGCTGTGAAGTAAAAATTAAATAAGTGTTGGTGCTTAAAAGATGGCTTAGCAGACTAAAGTTTGGTTTCTAGCGGTGGAATCAAATAATTCAGAGCTACCTGTAACTCCAGCTTCATGGGACTGAAAACCCTTTTCTGAACTCACATGTGCAAAGACACGTATATACTTAACATTAAAATAAAAAATAAATATTAAAAAACAAAATGTTTTAAAAGTACATACAGGTATAAATATTTTGAACATAATAAATACATATAATATCTATTTGGCAATTTAAAAAGAAATGAAAACTTTTAGAACTCACCATTATCAAAATCCACTGGGGCACTATAATTAACGGACTCTTGTGCCTTAAAAACACAACAGAAAAAAATAACAGATAAAACAGTACTGGTGAGGAATTTGGCTAGCACCAGACTAGAAAGCAGAGACAGATAATGTAACACAGTTTATAAGAATAAATATAAATACAAAAAAATCTAACCTTTAACTGTTGTGGGAGAAATTATTAAAAAATTAAATGAAAACTTAAAATGTTTATAAGTAATTATGTTTTAGCTATTATTGTACTATTATAATCTCCATCTCTTTGTGTGTCTCTTTCTTTCATCTCTCTGTCTGTCTGTCTGTCTCTCTCTTTCTCTATCTATTTAGTAGATTTTTAGAGTTTTGGGTTTGCAGCAAAGTTGAACAATAAATGTGGAGAGTACACACCCTTCCTTCATTGTATCCACCAGATAAGATTGCTCAGACATGGGTTTAAACCAAAGGAAAATCTTTATTATCCAGCTAGGACTACACTGGGTGTTCAAGATTCCTGTATATCTCAAAGCCTTTCTTGGGGTGAGCTTTTAAGAACATAAACTACATCCTGGGGTGACATATCTCAGTTATCAAAACAGTTATCCAGAAGCAAACTACAGAAAACAAAAGACAAGGTTAGTACATATAGGGCCTTTCCCAAAACTATGAACTTTTTATAAATTAGGTCTTTTTTTGTGCTGGAAGGTGGTGCTGTCTACATGCTGAATTCCACAGTCTGAATGATACTTCCATTCCATCATGAAGTCAGTTGTGCTAAGGTCTGGAGCCCAATTAAAGTCTAGGAGTCTGTTACATTCCTCACTGTCTCTATGGGCATAAGTCAAACCACCCACTCACCTGGGGCTAGGGATTATATCATCTCCTAAACTGTAGTGTTTTAAACAAATTTATTCTCTGTTTTCTATACATAGCTAAATAGACAACTGAGCCAGCAGGGTCCTAAAGGGAGATTTAGGAGCAAAATGATTTATAGCCCAGTTGTGGCTATAAGTAGCCTAATTAGTTAGGGGGACCAGGAGAGCAAAGATTGGTACCAGTTTTTAGATTTGTGATATCTCATTTTTCTTTTCTGAAGCTTATTTTTGACCATTAACAAATTTACTTTTAATTATCCCTGAGTTATTGGCATAGCAACAACAAGTTTTTTCCAGTATCATACAGAGACCTCCCTGTCTCATAAAGAGAACTTTCTTTGATTCTGAAGAACAACCTCTCCTAAGGAATCTAACTGGGCTTCCTGATGTGAAGTAGAATTTTCTAAGTGGCCCCGGTCTATGTCTTCTTGAGCTCAGAGTTCCCTAAAGTTTTTATTTCACATGGCTATGGCTGAAGTTTCAACTGTAGGGCAGCCCATGATGCCTGCTCCCACCAATGGGGGCATGAGAATAAGGGATACCCAGGGAATCCCAGAGTCTAGATGTTGGTGGTCCCTATCCTCTCTTCCATTACAGATGAACACCTGTGGTACAATATAATTGTGATACAAAAGAGTGGGTTCTTCTCCAGTGTATAAAAAATTGGGACTATGAAGAGATCAGTGTGCACCCAGGAAGACTATATCCCACAATCCCACACAAACAATGGTTATTTCCTGGATTCTGGCAGCTGGGGATCATTAGCCAGGCAGGCAAGCACTAAATAGATGAGAGCCTTGTCTCTTCACTAGTGGACCTGTAATTCCAGTGGTGCAAAGGAGCCATCCCACAGTAACTTCTGGATGCACTGTTTTATAGAAATCTACTGAAAGGTGGGTTTGGTCTCAGTGGCTAGATTGGCTATGAGTTTCCCTGCTTGGGTCTTTCTTAATTCACACACCCAAGTTTCTGCTTATGAGGGTTTAGGGCCTTTCCAATGGAAAACAACAGGACAAATAAGACAACCATAATTATAAGGCCCAAATCTGTCTTATCTTTAGGGATAGGAGGACCTGGTGATTACCCATCTGTCATTATATTTTGTAGTCTCATGTAGCTATGTGTAGTGAGTCTATGGAATGATATGAGTGACCTTCACTGCTGTGGGGGCAGTGAGAACAGAGTATGGGCCTTTATATGTTAGTTCCTGGCTCCATGTCTGGACACACTTTATCCTCTTCATATCAACAGGCTGGAATTTGTGGACAGGCTTAGATATGGGTAAAGGCACAGTCTTCCAATGCTGCTGCAAGGACTTGAGGAAAATATGGTTAGCAATCTCTACCTTCTGAATGTCTTGATATGGCATGCATCTGGCAAAAGGTATGAGGTTGACCCAATTTTTGCCTTTCCCAAGGATGCATTTAGTTTACCTGTTGACATTTGGGACCTTTGCCAGATTTAGAGAAACTTTCACCATGAAGGCCAGGCCAGACTCCAGGGAGAGGGTCAACCCAAATCTAGGAACAATATCTGGACCTGGGTAACTCAGCAGTTTTAATTGTCCCCAGATGTTTGGTCTGGTGAAGTTTGGAAACCATCTGTCTTCTAATAATGGCTAAGAATACCGGCCTCTCATCCAGCACAAACCCACTGGCCTCTGGAATCTTCTGTTTATACCTCCTTGGTTTCATTGTGTATACATTGGCCCTGGAGCAATTCAGTTCAGACATGGTATTCAAGGTCCTATTGGTTCTAGGACTACCTTCTGGGGGTGGGGGATGGAGTCTGCTTTCCTGTTAAATTCAGTCTTTCACAATACCCCCCTTGATGAACTTTGTAATAGATACTGGCTATCTCTCTTGGTAGTCTTATGGTTTGTACAGGCCAGTATTTTTTGTTTCTGATTTCCTATCTAGCCAAGGTGAGAAGTCCCCTCTCTCTATGGAGGGCCCACATGGACTAGGGCAAATGGATACTGACTGTCCATTTGCACACTGACAGCATTGATCTACCCCCCTCCCCCCATGACAAGCATGAGCTAAGAGCAACAGTTCAGCTCTTTATGCTGACATTCTTTGTAAATGAAGGCTGCTTTTCATTTCCTGGCTGCCCAGATTTAAATAATCACACAGAGACTGTATTAATTACAACATTGCTTGGTCAATGGTTCAGGCTTCTTATTAACTAACTCTTACATCTTAAATTAACCTTAATCTGTGTATCTCCACAAGGCTGTCGCTTACTGGGCAAGGTTCTAGCATCTGTCTCCTTTGGCAGCTACATGGCATCTCTTTGACTCTGTGCTTTCTCTCTCTCTCTCTCTCTCTCTCTCTCTCTCTCTCTCTCTCTCTCTCTCTCTCTCATTCTCTGGATGTCCCACCTGATTTTATTCTGCTAAGCCATGACTGAAACAGCTTTATTCATTATTCAATAAAAACAACACATATACAAAAAGACATCCCACATCAGTTCTTCTCCTGAGGGGTTGAGCAGCTGAGGGGCAGAGGGGCTGAGGGACTGGAGGGCTGCGGGTGCAAACGGCTTCGAGGATAAGGAACTTGAGGGACTGAGCCCACACTGTCTTATACAAGTTGACTCTGGCTCTGGCATGTCTGATTTCATCTTGATCAAATCTACTCTAATCAGCATACAGCATACATCTTTCCCTTCTCATAACGGGACATCTGCTAATTCGGGTCTGTCAGATTAGACCACATCAGTTATGTTCACGTGTTTCCGGGATAAGAAATTGCTGACAGAGAACAAAGGATCCTGGCCTGCCAGCCTTTGGGCAGAGTGGAGGTTGCCACAGCCACAACTGAAGGGACAGCAGTAGCTGGGGCCAGGGACCTGCCTGAAGTCCATCTGGGTCCATCCTTCCCTGTGGCCAGTAGTTCTCCCACACTGCCAGTGCCTGCTCGGATGAGTTGAGCTGTGATCTCCTGCAGGCTGGAATCTGAGGAACCAGGATGTCTCCTCCTCAGGATCACAGTACAGGATTCTGACGGCAGCTATTTGGTTGACAGAATCTGATGACTAACTCGGCTGCTGTCTTGAAGAGGCTCTGTCATGTGGACGAGAAACAAACTGACTGGGCTGATGGCTGAAGATTTACAGAATTGAGTTATTTAGGTATTATACATCCACCTCTCTGGGATCCCCCGCAGGAGGGCCAGTACATTTCAGGGGTGGTTAAAAACAGTTCCTGGCCCAGAGAGAGTTTGTCAGTTTATTTTACCAGCAAGACTGTAATGGCACCTGCCTGAAACAAACCAGCCATCCAGTAGAAATATGGTCAACTCTTAGACAGATAGGCCACTGACGTTTTCCAAGGTGACAGTGCCTGGGCTAGAATATCCTTTACAGAACAGTTTTCCTCCTTTCCTGGTGTCTCTGGCTTTCCATTCCTGAATTTCTTTATACACACACAATATACTAAAAGTATTATAACATATATGTT
>NW_004949138.1:2524311-2534211 GCF_000317375.1 Microtus ochrogaster
ACTAAGGCTGCAAGCAGGGAGGGAGTGGGCATGGCTTGTCTCTTAAAGAGACAGAACGACCATTATGCTTAGGACCATTATATGTATACTCTCAAACCTTCTAATTTTTGAATTTTTTAATACTACCTGGGGCCAACTGCATAACAAAAGCATTATTTTCTACCAGCTGTCTTTAATATTTTTTTTTTAAAAAAGGCCTGGTGAGAATTGCCTAAAGCCCTCTTATTTTGGTCAATGTTGGACAGAAAGGAAAATCTGTTCTATCTGGGCTACATTGTCAGGCAGCAATCCCCACCGCCTGGCCTATAGGCAGCATTTCTATTCTTTTCAGACAATGGTAAATTTTTGTTTTAAAAGTGTACAGGTCATTTGAAAAGATGACATAAACCATGGGTATGAACAGGGGCAACTACTTCCTCCTTCCCCAGATGCAATGGAGTTGCTTAGAGAAGGCAGGGGAGGGAGTGAAAGGAGCAAGCAGCTCCAGGGAAACTATTTTCTCCCAACTCATACACTCTTCTTAGATAGTAGGGGGCCTTGGATAAGAGTCAATGTTCCTCCTCACCTCTACACAAGAAAAAGGACCAGGACCCCAGGAAGATAAGCAGGAGTTAAGTGAGGAAACAAACAACAAAGCAGTTAGAGCTTGAATGGGTGCTCTGGCCATAGATCAGGGAGATAAACGTCCTCATTGTGCCAAGACAATAGGCAAAGGATTTAGGGTTCCCTGAACCACCTAACCTAGCCAAAAGGATTGAGGTCCCCATCAAGAGGGCACAGGTCTTAAGTCATGGGGGGGGGGGGGAATCTAACACCAAAGAAAACTACTGCTCAATACAGGGAAATTAATCAAGCCAGGCACTGTTTTCCAGATAGACAAAACCATCACTGGGGCACCCAACTCCAAAAGAGGACCAATGGGTTTTACAGGTCTGGAGTTTTCTGTGCAAAAAATACACATACTCTCATATACAAAACACCCTTTGGGACAGGGCACCCCAGCACCCCCCATTATCACTAGCATCACAATAACAACATCAGTAGCTACCACCGTTGCCACAGTGGCTATCAGAAGTGGGCAGGAATCCCCCAAAAAGGCTATCCTGGCTCAGTCTATGATCCTGCTTTAAATCTTCCTGAGGAGAGTAGCAGCCTTAGTCTCAGGATGCAGCACTCTCCTTTCTATTTTAGATCTGTTTCTCCAACCAACAAAACTGACAGGAATAAACACAGAGACACATAGTAAAGACCACTAGACAACTTGAAAAGACCATGGGAGTCTGGTGACATCTCAAGGGATTGATCAAAGGGAGTCTTGGGACCCTGAAACATCTCAAGTTGCCCACCCTCAGATGTCACTCTTCCCCACTGCTGTGTCAAGATCTAATCTCTAGCGATCTCACTGGGGCCTTCAGAAATGTTGTGAGGTATCAACCAGAGAAGAATCTTTAGACATGACTTTAAATCAATACAAAGTCTTTATTGTAGCCAGCAACTACACTGATGGTTCAGAACCTGAGTGAATACAGTCCCAAGACTTTATCATGTTGAGCTTTTAAGTCCAAAAATCATATCCTAGGTTCACACACATCATTTAGCAGGAACAGTGAGTCAGAAGCAGAACTGCAAAAGTAAAAATGCAAAGGTAGCATTTGGGGACCTTCCCAGAACTATGGACTTTAATGGGTTAAGTCTCTGCTCTCATTCAAGCAGGTGTTGCTGCCTACATGCTGCTTTTTGTTGTGCTCATGTTCCAGGGCCTGGTAAGTTCTGGGGGCTATAAATCTCTTCTGGATGAACTCACCATCCTCACCCCAGCATCCTCACCATTATTGTCTTTAATGTGGTACAGCTGGTTCTGCTGATGACCCGACACTGATGGAATATGTACTGCAGTCTTCCCTCTGAGCCCCAGTTGCATGAATTCATCATCATCCTTCATACAGAGTGGACTCACCAACAGTCTGCCCTGTAGTCCAAAAGCTCATCTCACCTACTTCCGCTCCTGGCAACCACACATGGGTTCTGTTGTCTGCAGCTTTCCCCCTTTCCACAGAACTGTGTTTTTCAGATTGGTTCACATAAATTTGCAACAATCAGATTTTTATCCAATAGTTTTCCTTTTCACTGTTTTTGTTTTTAAAGACAGTCTTTTTTTTCTTTTTTATCCAGGTGGAGGCAGGTTTTGAGCCTTCTGTTCCTTGTACTAGTAACCAGGAAGCATGGTGATGAGAATATTTGCTTTGCTGTTTTACTCAAAGGCATGACTATACTGTAACCACACACAAAGGCTGGCTGAGCACTCATACATGGTAATTGGACTTCATACTTCCCTATACTTTTTACACCTTGAAGAGTTAAAAAAAAAAAAAGCTATGTCAAAAATATGAAGATCCATCCAGGAATCAGTTCTCTGTTTATTTAAATGTTCTTTAAAAATCTTCCCAAAGCTTTTATTTACTTTTTTCTTGGAGATGCTGATCAAACCCTGACATTGTAGACAATTTTCTAACACTTAGATACACCCATAGTTTCACTGTAAATCAAACAAAAAAAGATTTATTTATTTTTATTATAAGTGTGTATTTGTACCTGCTTATCTGTATGTGTACCACATGCATGCATGAGCCCAAGAAGTCCAGAAAAGGGTGCCATATTCCCCCTGAAACTGGAGTTACAGGTGTTTGTGACCTTTCATATTTAAGTGCTGGGGATCAAGCCCGGGTCCTCTGCAAGAGCAGCCAGTGTTTTTAATCACTGAGCATCTCCTCAAACCCTGCTAAGTCATGACTTTTTAAACATTGTTTGAACTGAATTTTTTTAAACGATACTTAAATATAGTTATTTGAATCTTATGATTTTTTTGCAGTATTTTACATTTTTTCCAAAGCTTTAGGAGGCTTACCAGAGCAAGTTATATAAACACATTTTAATATGTTTTATATCACAGCTTTGACAACTTATTGTTATTGTGAACTCAGCTGCTGATTCTGTCTCTGCATACACATTCCTCTTATGTGTATTATACTTATTTTCTCAAAACATTTTTCTTGTTTTTCAAAGTATTTCAATAAGTCTTGAAGGTATTCTCCTCTTTCAATTTTCTATGATATTTAGTCTGGCTAGAAACCTAATAACACATATTTTCTAGAGAAAATATGCTTGATGTACTTTCAGATTTCAAACTAAGTCATGTAAGTTATCTTTTATTTTGTTAACATATTATTTATTTTTCCATGTATTTAATATTTTCTCTAGACCTGCAATAGATTGATTAAGGTGTTAGAATATTTTAACTTATTATCTTGACTACCATTTTCACACTATTTGCTGTTGTTAATTTTGTGCAAATGAGGTAATTAAATGGTATATACTCCGTAATCATAACTCAAAGTCTATTGTAAAGATTTTCTTCCTTGTGCAATCTTATTTCTTGTGCAAACTGTTTTACTATATTTTTGTTGCCTGTGAGAAATTTTTGCCAGTTTGAGAGCATTATCTTCAGCAACAAATCAGTGAGCTTTTTAAATAAATCAATCTAACACTCAGTATTTATGAATAAAATGATGCATTTATAGTCTTTGTTTTATCTGTGTCATGCCTTTGTAGAAAAGTGTACTTTTCTCATCATGTTTCTTTGGGGGTGGGGGGTCTTGAAACAGGATTTTATGTAGCACAGTCTGGCCTTGAACTTGCTTTGTAGCTGAGAATGAACTTGTGGTGCAGATACCACTTCCTCCACTTTCTAAGTTCCAGGATAACAGGCATGTGCCATGCCTTTTATATTTTTTTATTAATTAAATTATTTCATTTATTCTGCATCCCTATGGTAGTTTCCCCTCTCTCCTCTTCTTCTGTTCCCCTTCTCACCTCGCCCCCATCTACTCCTCCTCTGTCTCAGACAGATACACCATGCAGAGAGCTTGAGTATAGAGTTTATTTAGTGGGTATCTCCTCCTCTGTCTCACACAGATAAACCATGCAGAGAGCTTGAGTATAGAGTTTATTTAGTGGGTATATGGAGGGAAGAGAAAGAGAGAGAAGGGGGAGAGAGAAGAGGGAAGAGGGGGGAGACAGTGGCTGCCTCTTCAGAAGAAGGAGAAGAGGGGAAATGGGGGGAAAGGGAAGGGAGAAGGTGTGAGATCAGCTTGCCTTGGAGGAAAGAGGGAGATTGGGGGTGGGCGGAGCTTGTCTCTAGGTGACAGGAAAGCTAGCAGAATTAAAACATCTGATGCCAGGGGAACTCTTAGGATTCCACAAAGATGACCCCAGCTAAGAATCTAAGCAATAGTGGAGAATGTGCCTGAACAGGCCACCTACTATAATCAGGTTGGTGACTATCGTAATTGTCTTCAGAGAGCCTTCATCCAGTAACTGATGGAAGCAGGTACAGAGACCCACAGCCAAGCACTGGGTCAAACTCCAGGAATCTAGTTGACAAGAGGGAAAAAGGATTATATGAGGGTGTAGAGTCATGATCATCACAAGAATCCCGTCACAAGGGAACCCACAGAAACAACTAACCTGTGCTCATAGGAGCTCTCAGATTCTGGGCAGACAGTTAGGGAGCCTGTATGGGACTGACCTAGGCCCTCTACATAGGCGTGGCAGTTGTGTGACTTGGTCTGTCTGTCTGTGGGGCTCTAGTCTTTCACATTTTAAGTATTCAATAGTTAGCAAAGTCAAACGTCTGGTTTTGTTTTCCTTCCTAATTATGCTATATTTTTATAACCTATATTTTAAGATAATTTACTTCTCTCTAGACTCAATAGCTTATTTAGAGATAAATAAACTCTAAATATAAATAACTTATATATAATATATCTTTATATAAATATGTGTGTATTTTCCATAATAATTTCTAAATTCAATCTTTAAGATTCCCTTTTAATAAATCATTGGCACCAGTAAATTATTAAAAAAATGTTTTAAAAGACAAGTTTTTGTGTGATGCTTAACAGTGCTTTTTAGAATAATCTCCTTTCAGGTGGAAATAGCCATTGTGGTATATATCAAGTATTTGTTATTTGTGCAGTGTCTTTGAGACTACTGAAAGCATTTCTCTACTACTACTGATTCTGATGATATGTCAGAGATGTGAGCTTTAGCCAGATATTAATTCCTTTGATAATTTGCTTTATTTGTTTGTTTGTTTTAGGTTTTTCAAGACAAGGTTTCTCTGAGTAACAGCCCTGTCTTTTCTAGTACTTCCTCAAACCAAGAGATCTGCCTGTTGCTGCCTCCTGAGGCACACCACCATGCTGGGCTTTAACTTTTTTAATAAAACTGGTATAATAAATGTTTGCACAATGACAAATGACATAGCCAGGTATTGTCTTAGAAAGTGTTTTAGTTTTACTTGAGATAAAATGGAACATGACTGTTTCCTACTAAATTATTTTTTTAATATCTGTGTGTTTTAGGCCTGGCATTTATTCTTATTCTTATTACCATTATTATTACCATCATCATCATTATTACTATTTTATTATTATTTTTTATTATTATTATTGTTGTTACTGTTGTGTGTGACCATTCATGTATGACATTGTTTTCATCCTTTCTTTCTCTTCAAGGACTCTCATTTCCTACATCTGATTTGACATCTTTCAACCCTTTTCCACTTGTCCATTAATTTATTCCATCTGAATTTTTGTGACATTGTTTCTGGTAAATATTATTTTCAGAGACTATGGAAATGGGTTAGCATAAAAACTGTATCCTCTCCTTCCATAATTTTTTATGTTCTTTTATCACTAAAGATAACTGATATTTTCTAAAATCTATTGTGTGTCACCTTCACAACATCCATCTTAAATCTTGTCTGAGAAAACAGAAAATAATCTCAAAAAATACAAGGGAATAAAGTCAATGATTTATCCCTAGTCAAATGAAACTACAGAAGGAAAATCAGGTCATTTTCTTCAGAGGAAAATAAGAAAATCAGATAATTTTCTTTTTCTTTTGTATCTCTTTTATACACTGTTCAGAAAGTCTGTTCTTACATTAACTAATTTAAATTTTGTTCAATAGACACATGGTTAAAAGATACACACATTCATCACTGACAAAAACAAGCATACTGCTGGAATTGGAGTCATATTAGTTTCCCATGGCGGCCAGAAAGAAATTATGTGAGGTAGGTAGTGTCATCAATGAGAGAATGGAATTCCCAAGGACTGCATGCATGGAGATAGAGGAGAACTGATGGCTTCTATAGTTGGAAGGAAGAATCTAGACCATTCTCCCCATACATTTTCTGCTGGTTTGCAGGGATCTCTGGCTTTCTTTTGTTGTGGATTCTTAATATAACCATCAAACATGTAATGGTGTTAAAAGATGAAACCAACATTTTGTGATACTCTACATCCATTCTTACACACACACAAAGAGAGGGAGAGAGAGAAAGAGAGGGAGAGAGAGAGACAGACAGACAGACAGACAGAGACTCTCCCCCACTCAACCATAAATTGAGCCAAATTAAATGGAAGGGGTTGGTATCACTTGTAGTAATAATGGAATCTCTCTGAGAAGTCTACCCCCAACCTCACTTTTGTACTTTTGGATGGAATAGGTCAAGTCAGTCTTTTCCTCATCATCCTTTGCTTGAATTTCCAAATCTGTGTCAGTTTGTACAAACACTAAAACTTCCATAATTTTAAATAATGGACTTAGGTGATACAATTTGGGAATGCATAAATAAGAATATAAATTTAAGACTGTTTTTCCTGAAAAATATGTTTTTCAGTCAAAGTCATTAATTTTCATAATTACCTGTGAATACATTAATTTTCAGCCTTTTATCATTAAAACTTCTGAATAAATGAATTCAACTGATTCATGTGAACATGCCAGCTTTAAACCAAATTTACAGCTACATTCCCATCTTGTGTTATATAGAATCTTCTCCTTAAAACTTAAAACTTGCTGTCATCAAATTTAATTCCTTCCTAAAACATTTCTCAGCAGATTGAAACTGAGGTTCTCTAGTCAAGGAAGAAGAATTTGTCTTTTCTAATTCAGGACTAAACAGGTAATTTGATGCTGGAAGTCTCAGTCTTTGATTCAAGACTCCTTAATACTGAAGCAATAAGATTAGCCACCAGAAGTCACACCTGCTCTGCAATGTAAATGCAGTCTGAGTGGGAAGATCTTTAAAGCTCAAAAGGACTTTTGACATCCAGACAGTTGCCTGTTTAGCATTTCTTTTCTTTGTTCTTTAACCTCAATGTGCTCAAGCAGTTGGAAAAACAGAAAGAAAAGGGACAAAGAATGACAATGTCACAGAAAGAATAGGGATTGAAGAATCACAGTATGACTCTGCTCACAATGCCTGAATGCCACGATGCAACTATCTTCCAGGGTTTTCCAAATAGATTGCCATGCAACTGGGTAAGAATTTCCTTTTATTAATTTTTCTCAAATTTCTATATGAATTCAATATTTCATGTTATCATGAAACTTAGCACAAGTAATGAAAGGGGCACCAAGATTCAAAACAGAAAAAGAGGAAAATGATTACAAAATTTAGAACTTCAACCATTCAAACCAATATAAATGAGGCTGCAATACTTTCTGGAAGAGGAAGTGCTGGAGCAAACTAGAGAAAATATTTCTTTATGTCATTTCTTATAACCAAATCCTGTGAGAATTATATCATTGAAATGAGGTAAATGCCTTCTGCCAAGAGGGTGGATGTGGCCCATACAAGTGAGGGATTAAAAGCAGAGAATTGTGATCAGTTTCCAAGGTCATTAAGGAGTATGGAGAGAACCCAGAGTGCCGTCTAACCTGATATCTATCTATAACCAAACATGAGAGTTATTAAATTTTAAATGCTAGGAATATTATCTTGGTTTTGAGCAATCAAGTGTCTATGGTTTATATGTATGTTGAATATCTGGACACTCCTTTTGGAGGATGGCAGTAACAAAGACAACAGTAAAGGAAAAGTTTCTTCTATCTACAAATACCCTAAAAACATCTCTATGTGGTTTCAAATCTCAACCTGAGTTTGTGTACCTA
Organism: Microtus ochrogaster; assembly: GCF_000317375.1. Lineage (NCBI taxonomy): Eukaryota > Metazoa > Chordata > Mammalia > Rodentia > Cricetidae > Microtus > Microtus ochrogaster. The sequence goes on from NW_004949138.1 coordinate 2,532,337, forward strand.
GACAACAATACTTGTTACCTAGGGGCAGTTGGCTGTACCCCACATCCAACTTTGTAGAATTATAGAACCACAAAGAGGCCAAGTTAAAACTGCCAACTTCTTCTCAAATAATACAGCCAAGTCAACAAAACACTTACTTGACTGAAGAGTTCAAGAATAAGAATATAGAAAAATAGATTCCAAAATTAAGAATGTAGAAATAAAGATATATAAAGCTGTAAGCCTAGGAGAATGAGAGCCGGCTGTCAGCAGCTGTCTCAGCAGTTTAAGGGTTAACTATTAACAGCGGGTTGCTCTGCTCTACAATCCATAGCTCTATTTGCAAGACTGAAGCAGCTCTCTGCAAATTTAGGGTTGCTGGTTTTTAGATCACCACCCTGACCACTCGTGACCAGAAATTATCTTTTAAATGACGGGATGTTTTGACTTTTGGTTTTCTATTGTCCCATACCATTCCCTGCTGTGTGAAACTGGCAGTGTCAGGGGAGGGCCAGAGCCTTGATAAGCACTATTGAGGAACACCAGGGGGAAACAATGGACTAAATACAAACACTAGTTTAACTGAAAATCTCTGTTAATAGAGATTGCAAAGAAGGGCAATTTGTATCTGAGTTTTACCTTGAGATTACAAAAAATCTCTTGTTATTGCCTTATGCTTGCTATAAAAGGAGGAGTTTTAAAACCATCCTTTGCAAAGCCTTATAAACCCATCTCTGGCTGTGGTCTCAGCTAGCTGATAGCTTTTTGTGTCCCATAGAGATTTATTTTTATATATATTTTAATTTTTTTCCTGGAATAAAGTTTGCTTCTTGTTTATTAGACTTTGGTGGTCTGTTCCCATCTTTGTACAACCTCCATGGACCCAACAGTGACTATGTCAACTGTCCAGCACATGCTGAAAGACCTGGATAAATCCAGACCCCCCCCCCAGCAGGAAAAAATAGAGCCAAAAATCTAAGCAGGAAGAGAAGAATCAGAAATCTAGGATTAGCTGGTTCAGTGACTGTGTTTCAGGAACTAGCTGAAGATAAAGTTAGATTGTAATCTTGAGAACAATCTTGAGAAACAGGGAGTTTCCCCCTTGTGATTATCATTGGTATTTTTGGAATACTGTGTTTCAGGAACTAGCTGATTATGACCTTGAGAGTGATCTTGAGAGGCTCGGAGTTGCCCCCTTGTGATCATCACTGGTATTTTTGGAATTTTCTATGATGCCCTCCCTACCCCTTTGGATTACTGGGCTGTGGTTCCTTCCCTTAAAAACCCCTTCTCCTGGTTACTAGGGGTCGAACTCTTCCCCTGCGTGGGTTATGAGTCTCGGCCCCAGTGCACTGGTTCCCTTCTCATCGATTAAACCTCGTGTGATTGCAGCAAGGACGGTCTCTCATGAGTTACTGGGGGGAGGGGTCGTGACTTGAGTGAGAATTTCCCCACACCGGGGGTCTTTCAATACATAGATGAATAAGAAAATTCAAAACATTACCAACACCTTCCTGACACCACATGGATACCTAAGTGAATTAAATGAGGCAGAGATAGCATCGCTAAGCATTGAAATTCAATTTCTCATGACAAGGTTCTGTCATAATCTCTACAGAAACATTCAAACTAGTAGGCATGTGAGGTTTCATTTACCATGTAGATGAATATCATATTACTGATATGGAAAATAGTTGTTCTTGATCTCATCCATTGGTTAGCAACTGGGAGATGGTGGGTCACTGAGGCCAATAAGCATTATGACATTCATGATAAGGCTAAAATATATGTGGAAGAAATTTCTTCAAGAATTTCAGACTACATGGGAGGGTCCTGTCTGATCTAAGATCTGCAGTTTCCCCTCCATCCTTACCTCCAAGTGTTGTGCTTTCCTGT
>NW_004949138.1:2534891-2547483 GCF_000317375.1 Microtus ochrogaster
CCTACTGCCGCTGGGGATCTTGCAGCCTTTTTAAAAAGAACAACACCAAGTCTTTCCCCAAAACTCTCCTTTGCCATCGTTCCACCTCCACTCCCCCATTTCTTTCCAGAAGTAGGCAGGTCTTTCATGGATATCAACCAAACATGGCGTATCAAGTTGCAGTAAGAACAGGCATCTTCCCCCATACTAAGGCTGGACAAGGCAATAAATACAGTTTGAGGAAAAGAATCCTGAAAGCAGGCAAAAGAGTTACAGACAACCCTTGGGTTTGTTTGTATATAAGAGGGCTACTGATTTTTTTTTCAGTTAATGTTGAATCCAGTCTCTTTGCTGGAGGTGTTATCAGCTGTAGGAGTTCCTAGGTAGAATTGTGGGGATTGCTTATGTACAATATCATATCATCTGCAAATAAAGATACTTTGACTCCTTACTTTCCAATTTGTATCCACTTGATCTCCTTAGTTGTTTTATTGCTCTAGCTAGAACTTCAAGAACTATACTGAATAGATATGAAAAGAGTGGACAACCTTGTCTTATTCTTGATTTTAATGGGATTGCTTTTGAGATTCTCTCCATTTAGGTTAGCTGTAGGCTTGCGGTAAATTTTTTATGTTTAGGTTTGTCCAGTATATTGATGATCTCCCCAAAACTTTTACCCTGAAAGGGTGGTGGATTTTGTCAAAGGCTTTTTCAGTATCTCTTGAGACAATCATGTGAGTTTTTTCTTTCAATTCATTTATATGTCAGATTACATTGACAGATTTTTGTGTGTTGAGCCATCTCTGAATCTCTAAGATGAAACCTACGTGATCATGGTGGACAATCTTTTTGATATATTCTTGGATTTGATTTGCCAGTATTTTTGAGTGATTTTGCATCAGTGTTCATGAGAGAAATTGGTCTGTAATCCTCTTTCTTTGTTGAGCTTTGTGTGGTTTGGCTATCAGCATAACTATGGCCTCATAGAAAGAATTTGGCAATGTTCCTTTCATTTCTATTTTGTGGAATAATAATTTTAGAAGTATTGGTATTAGTTCTTCTCCTAAAGTCTGACAAAATTTTGTGTGAAAACCCACCTGGCCCTGCCCCCCCCTTTTGATTAGGAGAGTTTTAATGACTGCTTCTATTTCTTAGGGGTTATAGGTTTATTTAAATTATTTATCTAATCTTGACTTAACTTTGGTGAGTGGAATCTATCAGGAAATTTTTCCATTTCTTTTAGATTTTCCAATTTTGTGAAATATAGGTTTTTGAAGTACGAAATTCTTTGAAGTACAAAATTCTTTGAATTTCCTTGGTATCACCTGTTATATGCCCCTCTTTTCTTTATGATATTGTGAATTTAGATATTATATCTCTGCCTTTTAGTTAGTTAGTTAGTTAGTTTGTCTTTTAGTTAATCTATTTTGTTGATTTTCTTGAAAACCAACTCTTTGCTTCATTGATTCTTTGTTTTATGCTCTTTGTTTCTATTTCATTCGTTTCGTTCCTCAGTTTGATTATTTCCTTCCATCTATTCTTCTTGTATGAGTTTGCTTCTTTTTGTTTTAGAACATTCAGGTGTGCTATTAAGTCACTAGAATGAGATCTTTCTAATTACTTTATGAAGCACTTAGTACTATGGAATTTCCCCTTAGCACCACTTTCATTGTGTCCCATAAGATTGGCTATGTTGTACATTCATTTTTGTTGAATTCTAGGAAATCTTTAATTTCTATCCTTATTTCTTCCTTCACACAGCAATCATCAGTAGAGTTGTTCAGTTTCCATAAGTCTGTCAGCTTTCTGCTGATTCTGTTATTGTTAAAAGATAGCTTTAATCATAAGATGCAAGGGTATATTTCAGTTTTCTTGTATCTGTTGAGACTTGTTTTGTATCTGAGCATGTGGCCAATTTTGGAAAATGTTCCATGAGGTACTAAAAGGAAAATGTATACTTTTATATTTGGGTGAAATGTTTCTATTTGGTTCATAATGTCTGTTAGGGTGACTATTTCTCTGTCTACTTTCAGTTTAGATGACCTGTCTATTGGTGAGAGTGGAGTACTGAAGTCTCTCACTAGCAACATATGAGGATTGATGTGTGATTTGAGCTTTAGTAGTTGTGTTTGGGGCATAAACATTAAGAATTGAAAAATGTTGGTAGACTTTTTCTTTGATGAGTATGAAATGTCCTTCTCTGTATCTTTTAATTAACTTTGGTTTGAAGTCTGTTTTGTTAAACATTAGAATGGCTACAGCAGCTTGTTTTCCATTGGTTGGAAAATCTTATTTCAATCATTTCCTCTGAGGTAACATTTATCTTTGATTTTTTTTTTGTTTTTTTTTTTTTTTTTTTTTTTTTTTTGTTTTTCGAGACAGGGTTTCTCTGTGGCTTTGGAGCCTGTCCTGGAACTAGCTCTGTAGACCAGGCTGGTCTCGAACTCACAGAGATCTGCCTGCCTCTGCCTCCCGAGTTCTGGGATTAAAAGCGTGCGCCACCACCACCCGGCTTTTATCTTTGATATTAATGTGTGTTCCTTGAATGTGGCAAAAGTATGGATCATTTTTCTCATCTATTCTGTTCATCTGTGTCTTTTTGTTGGGGATTTGAGGCCATTGATGTTGAAAGATATCAAGGAACAATGACTATTACTTCTTGTTAGTATAGTGGTGATGGTGGTAGTAGTAGGGGTGATGGTGTTGGTGGTGGTGCTAATAGTGGTCTGGTTGTGGTGGTGGTGTGATAGTGGTGCTAGTTGTGATTGTGATGGTAGTAGTGGTGGATGTGTATATTTCCCTTCTTACAATTTTGCTAGTGTGAGATTATTTATTGCATGTATTTTCATAGATAGAGTAACATCTTGGGTTGAAATTTTCCTTCTAGCACCTTCTGTAGGGATGGATTTGTGGATAGATATTGTTCAAATTCAACCTTGTTCTGATACATCTATAGTGATTGAGATTCTTGCTGGCTATAGTAATCTTGATGGGCATTTGTGGTCTCTTAGAATCTTCAAGACATCTGTCAAGACTTTCTGGCTTTTAGAGTCTGCATTGAGAAGTTGGGTGTAATTGTGATAGGTCTGCCTTTATAAGTTACTTGGCCTTTTTGTCTTTGCAACTTTTAATATTCTTTCTTTGTGTACCAGCCCCTCAGAACCCTGCAAGGTCCAGCTATGCTGCTACAGTCAGCAAAGGAAAAATAACTAAAAGGATATAAGGAGAAAAATGAATTCATTCACATGTAATTATTCCTCAGCATGTCTTTTTATTATTCTCTCTTCCTTGTCCTCTCTTTTAGTTATTCTGTCATAACTATCTATAATTTTTGGCTCAAATGCCCTATCTTAAATCTAATTCCAATTCCAATTCTCTACTATATTTTTTTCTTCTCCATTTTCTTGTCTCTGCATACTTCTGGAACTCTTCTCTAACTTCTGCCCCAAATTCTGTGCTCTTTGTTATAATATAGATAGAATATAGATATGGATCTATTTTCATTCTTTTACATGTTGATAACTAGTTATACCAGTTAAATATTTCAGAGTAATTCTAACCAAACAAGTGAAAGATCTGTATGAAAAGAATTTTAAATCTTTGAGGAATGAAATTGAAGAAGACACCAGATAATGGAAAGATCTTCTATGCACTTGGGTAGATAGAATTTAACATAGTAAAAGTCGCAATCTTACCAAAAGCAATCTACAGATTTAATGCAATGTCCATTAAAATGCTTGCAAAATTCTTCACAGACCTTGAATAACAGTACTTAACTTCATATGGAAACTCAAAAAACCGAAGATAGCCAAAATAATCCTGTACAATAAAGGGATTTCTGTAGGTATCACAATCCAAACCGAAGATAGCCCAAATAATCCTGTACAATAAAGGGATTTCTGTAGGTATCACAATCCCTGACTTCAAACTCTAATACAGAACTATAGTATTGAAAACAGCCTGGTATTGGCATAAAACCAGACAGAAGGACCAATGGAACCAAATCGAAGATCCAGAAATTAATCCACACACCTACAAACACCTGATTTTGACAAAGAAGCAAAAAATATAAAATTGATAAAAGATAACCCATAAGCATAGAGAATAACCAGGCAACCTACATAAACATACAAGGGAAGTTTTTGGCCCTTTATCCATTAGTACATTCTTCCAAATGTAGCAAGCTCTCAGGGCCTTTTAAAGCTGAAGTTTAAACTTAATGCTCTAAGCAGCTGAAACAAAGAGGAGACCCAAGCCTCTAAATTATCAGATCCTAAGCTTGATGCCTATCAGAGGCACCAGTAAAGATTTGTTTTCTTCTGGGCTGTGGGTAGATGGTTATTTTTCCTGAGAGTAAGATACAAGCAGTAAATCTTCTGAACTAAAATCATCAGTAAACCGAGGTGAAGGTGAACATTAGGAGTTAGAAATTTGTTAAAGCAAGGTTAGTTTTAGGTCATTGTTTCTCTGTCCACAAGTGAGGTAGACTCAGACCATGCTTATTTCTCTCTTTCTGAGCAGCTATGAATCAATAGCTTTAGGCATGTAGTAATTCGATGTCCTTGGATATCTCGGAAAGCCTTAAACAGAATATTTTTGCCTGGACCCTAAACATTGGCCAAATGCCTCCCAATAAAGATATTTGCAGGAAGGCATATTTCCATGTTACATTGAAGAAAGGAACAAAAGCATGGTAGTGGGAAGTAGGTTTCTTTACTGTGAGACACTTGTCTTCACACATAGCTAGGAGATGTAATCAGTAAATGCCAAATGTATAGGGGAAATTGTGTCAAGTATATGATCAAATAGTGCTGGACTCTGAGAAATAAATCACAAATTTTTAACAGAAGGGACTAAGCTATGGCAAGAAATTTACAGCAAGAAACAGCCACTTTACTCACAAGGCAATAATTCCAACATTTTTGCCTAATCCTCCAAACAAATTCCTTGGCTTTGATGGGTTGATCTAGTGAAATGAGGCTAGATATTTACTGAATGATTATATGGCTCATAGCATGTTTAATGTTTGGATTATTATGTGGAACAGTGACTTTCTTCTCTGATCTAATCTATTTGGCGTTCTGTATGTTTATTGTACCTTTACAGACATGTTCACTTTTAGGTGAGAAAATTTTCTTCTATGATTTTGTTAAAAATATTTTCTTTGACCATGATTCTTCTCTTTCTATTCTTAGTATTTGTGAGTTTAGCCTTATCATTGTGTTCCAGATTACCTGGAGGTTTTATATCAGGGATTTTTTTTTTTAGATTTAACATTTTCTTTAACCAGTATATCCATTTCTTCTATTGTATCTTCTTTTTAAATTTTAATTTATTTTTTAAATTTCATCTTACATTCCAACCACAGTTGTACCCTACCCCTCCTCTCACCCCTGCCTGTGTCCTCAGTCAACCCTCCATTCATCTCTCCCAATGGGTAAGGGCTCTGATGGGGACTCAACAAAGCCCGACACTTTAAGACCTTCCCCTCTGCATTAAAACTGAGCATGACTGGCATAACTGGATATCAACATGGAAAAGAATGAAAATAGACCCATATATATCACCATGCATAAAAACTCAAGTCTAAATGGATCAAAGACCTCAACATACTGGACCTTATAGAAGCATGGTATAGGAGGTTCTTCTGTTTGTGTGTTGCTTTCATTGGTTGAATAAAGAGACTGCCTTGGCCTTTTGATAAGGCAGCCCTTAAGTGGGTAGAGTAAACAGAACAGAATGCTGGGAAGAAGGGAGGTGTGGCAGATGCCATGAATCTCCAGCCTGAGATGGACGTAGGTTAGAATCTTGCCGGTAAGCCACAGTCACGTGGTCATACACAGATTTAGTAGAAATGGGTTATTCAAGATGTGAGAGTTGGCCAAGGAAAGGCTAGATATAATGGGCCAGGCAGTAATTTAATTAATACAATTTCCATGTGATTATTTCAGATGTAACTAGCTGGGTGGCATGGAACAAAGGGGCCCACTCTCTTACTACAGAAGAGAAAGTGGGAAGTACACTTCCATGCATTGACATAGGAGACCACTTCCTAAATCTAATCCCAGCAGCATAGACACTGAGAGAAACAATTAATACATGGGACCTGCTGAAACTGAAAAGCTTCTGTGAAGCAAAGGACATGGTCAACAAGACAAAACGACAGCCTACAGAATGGGAAAAGATCTTCACTAACCCCACATCAGAGAGAGGTCTGATCTCCAAAATATACAAAGAACTCAAGAAATCAGTCATCAAAAGAACAAATAACCTAATAAAAAAAAAATGGAGTACAGGCCCAAGCAGAGAAATCTCAACAGAAAAATCTAAAATGGCTGAAAGACACTTAAGGAAATGTTCAACATCCTTAGTCATCAGAGAGATGCAAATCAAAACAACTCTGAGGTTCCATCTTACATGTATAAGAATGGCCAAGATCAAAAACACTGATGACAACTTATCTTGGTGAGGTTGTGGGGTAAAGGGAACACTTCTGTATTGCTGGTGGGAATGCAAGCTGGTACAAACCCTTTGGATGTCAGTGTGGTGATTTCTTAGAAAATTAGGAGACAATCTTCCTCAAGACCCAGCAGTACCACTTTTGGGTATATATCCAAAGGATGTTCAATCATGCCACAAGGACATGTGCTAAACTATGTTCATAGCATCATTGTTTGTCTTAGTCAGAACCTAGAAACAACCTAAATTCCCCTCAACCAAAGAATGGATAAGGAAAGTGTAGTATATTTATACAATGAAGTACTACACAGCAAAAATAATATCAACATCTTGAATTTTGCAGGAAAATGGAAAGAACTAGAAAACATTATTTTGAATGAGGTAACCCAGACACAGAAAGACAATTATCACATGTACTCACTGTAGGTGGTTTTTATAAGCATAAAGCAAAAAAGAAAACCAGCCTACAAAACAAAATCCCAGAGAACTTAGACAACAATGAGAACACTGAGACTTAACGTAGATCTAATCTACATGGGAAGTAGAAAAAGACAAGATCTCCTGAGTAAATTGGGAGCATGGGAACCTTGGGGGAGATTTGAAGGTAGAAGGGGTAGGGAGCAAAGAAAAATATAGAGCTCAATAGAAATCAATTTTTTAAAAAAAGACTGTGCATGACATTTCACCATGGCAAAAGGACTCCAATAAATTAGCTCATACATCAGGGATAGATTCTGGTCCTACTGCCAGGTACCTTACAGATAGTTCAATCTTTCTACTGTCTCCCACAAAAAGGGACTAGTTTTTTTTTTTCCCATGGAGGCTTCACAGCTAAAGTTCACAAATTTCAACAAACTTGGTTCAGCTGTCTCTGTAGATATGTCCATCAAGATCTTGACCTCCCTTGCTCATATATTTCCTCCTCCCTCTCTTTGATTGAATTCCTGGAGTTCAATCTGGCCTTTGGATGTAGATCTCTGCATCTGGTTCTATGATGTTCCTAGATGAGGGCGCTATCATGATAGTTTAGGTATTCACCGATCTAATTATAGGGGAAGGCCAGTTCAGGCTCCTTCTCCACTATTGCTAGGAGTTTTAGCTGGGATCATCCTTTTGCATTCTATTATACCTTTAATGCTTGAAATTCTCTCTTCCAATTCTTATATAATGTTGGTAGGCTGGTGTTTTGTCCCTTGGTTTCTGTTGCTTCACTGATCTTCTTTTCAGAGTGGCCTGTGGCTGTGGTGGAATAGGGAGTTTCTGGCTGAGTTAGGAAGGCTGGAGATTTGGCAGATAGAGTGAGCTCTGGTTTAGTCAGAGGTCTTCTGGGGTTTGGGGTACCAAGTGGCCTCTGGGGATCTTGGTGCTGGCTTGGTCTCAAGTGGAGCTGCGGACTTCCACCTGAGGTATGGGTAGAATAAGGTGATCAGGAGGGAAGGGGCTAGTGATCTGGTTGCTGCCATATCCTCTGATGGAGCAGAAGGTTTCTTGAGGTATGGGTAAGATGGGACAATTTTTTAGAATGGGATAAAGGAAAATCAGAATCCCTGGTTACATCATAGTCTCGTTGACTTCTAAGATTTTAAATTTTGATTTATCATCATCATCATCATTATTTACATCCCAATCTTAGTTTCTCTTTGCCTCTCTCCTCTGAGTCCTTCCCTGCCACCCTTCCTCCATTTCTAGTCAAAAAATGGTAGGCCTCCCATGTATATCAACCAAGCATGGCATGTCAAGCTGCCGTAAGACTAAGCACCTCTCCACATATTAAGGCTGGATAAGGCAACCTAGTATGAGGAATGGAGTCCCAAATGCCAGGAAAAGAGTTAGAGACAGGCCTGTGCCCGCTCTTAGGAGTCTCACAGGAAGATCAAGGTACACAGTTGTCACTTATATGCAGAGGACTATGTCAGTCCCATGCAGGCTCCCTGGTTGTCGGTTCAGTCTCTGTGAGCTTTTATTATCCCATGTTAATTGATTCTATGGGTTTCTTGTGGTCTCTTTTACCCCTCTGGCTCCTACAATGCTTTCTTGTCCTCTTCTGCAGAATTCCTCAAGCTCAGTTTAATGATTGGCTGTGTGTTTCTGTATGTTTCTATCAGTTGCTAGATAAAGCCTCTCCAATGACAATTGGGTTAAGCACCTAAGTGTTGATTGCCTTGGCGGGTTACTTAGTCTAGGGGTTGTAACCCACCCTGCAGTTCAGTTATTCCAGGGTCCCGGAGAGGCACTATCTGTAAGATATGAGCTAGGAGACAGGAAGGAGGCTAAGCAAGATTCTTGTCAAAGCCTCAGTTTATTAGAGATGGGCTACAGCTTATATAGGGTAAGGAGTTGGGGGGTGGGCACAGGGGCCTGAGCTCTTGCCGCGTGGTTCACGTTGGTCACATGGTTCACTTTGGTCACGTAGCCAGGAGGTTACCTTCGGTCAGGTCACTGTAAGCCAGAAAGTCACGAGTTGACACACCTAGTTCTCTAGATAGTTTGGAATGTGGGGTGGGTTCCGCTAACAGATAGCTCTCCATTAACAGCCAATTTGGGTGGAGGATAGGCTCTGTCAATAGAACAATTCCTAACACAATTATGGGTGTGGGGTTCTCTGCAGACTCCCCAGGGTGATGGTTCCTGCAATGATTTTAGGAGGAAATTGGCTCCTAACACCTAAGCATCAAGTTGTGGGTATAGCAGAATATCATTAGGCATCATTACATTGACATTACATTTTCCTCTAGTTATATTTGGTTCTATCCTAAGTCTCTGGGTCATGAAGCATGTGGGTCCTAGTGATCCATTTAGCATCAGAGTGACCATCCTCTTGTGGCATGGGTCTCAAGCTGGAACAGTCATTGATTGGTCATTTCCACAACTTCTGTGCTACCTTTATCCTAGCAAATCTTGTAGGCAGGACAAATTGTAGGTTATATGGCTGGATTGATGCCCCAATCCCTCCACTGGCAGTCTTGTCTGGCTACAAGAGATGTCCAGTTCAGGGTATATATCCCTGTTGTTAGAAGTCTTAGCTGGGTTATCCTTGTAAATTTGTTGCAAGGAGGGGTCCACTTGTTTGTCCCTCCTGTCCAGCTAGCTTAGTCCTGAAATAATTACACAGAAATAGTATTAATTAAATCACTGCTTGGCCCATTATGTCTAGCCTCTTATTGGCTAACTCTCACATATTTATTTAACCCATTTCTATTAATCTGTATATTACCACGTGGCAGTGGCTTTCTGGAAAGGATTCTAACAAGCATCTGTTTTAGGCAGAGCCATGGCTTCTCTCCCTCTGCCCTTCTTCCTCCTAGTATTTAGTTCTGTTTTCTCCATCTACTTAACTTTGGCCCTATTAGGGGCCCAAAGCAGTTTCTTTATTAACCAATGAAAGCAACACAAAGACAGAAGGACCTCCTATACCATTTCCCCTTTTCTGTTTAAACAAAAAGGAAAGCTTTAACTTTAACACAATAAAATTACATATAACAAAATACTTACCAAGCAATAATTAAACTAAGAAAAACTGTAACTATAAATTCTTCAACTCAATCAAAGACTCCATAAGGATATGATATTACCTAAGTAAACAGGAAATGCATTGTAAGCAACTTTCAAACCTCTAGAAATGACAGAGATATCTCACTGCCTGGAAAGTCACCCAAAGTTCTTCTGTACCATTGGGGCATCCATTTTCAGCTTTCAGGCTCATAGTATCCAGAAGACTTTTCCATGAGGCAGGAAATTTCAAAGACTGTTCCATCTATACTGTCAGTTTTCAGTCATATTGTTTTGTGTCCTGCAGAATGGCTCACAGACTCTTTCATGAAACAATAACACCAAAGGACCATCTCACCTTTAGGCAAGTTCAGCAGTCATCTCTCTGTAGGTACTGCATGTCTACTGAAGCAGTCCAGGCAAGAGCAGTTTCTTGCCCAAGTGGCTAAGGAGCCTCTTAGATGCCCATCTTTTTCTTGAAATAGCTTGGTGCTGCTAGGAGCAGATGTGTCTCATTCTCATAAAAAGTCCTAAATTTTTAAAACATTTAAATGCCATATTCTGAAGATCTCTGAAGACATGAAGAATACCTACCTAACTGAACTATATCTCTATACATCTAGAAAATCTAACTAATATGACTACAATTTTGACTATTATAAATGACTATCTATTACCTATATTTCTTAATTATACATTATATTTTTAAATGAGCTACACAATCACAATATCTTAATCAATATCAGAAATGCATATACATATAACAAAATTGACCTTAAATTTGTATCAATAAAACAAGATCCATACTAATACAAATTATTCATATCTATATCATATCCCCTTTTAAATGTACAGAAATATTTATAGACAATATTTGGGAATATGAACATAGTTTTTTCTCTCCAAACTGCTTCCTGCTCTATGGGGGTGCTGTTAACCAGCTCTTTCATGGTGTATTCTGTGTCAGCATTTGGAAAAAGTAATTTTTTGAAGATGTTCGTGGTGACCCTTCAGGAGGATGTGGTCTAGCAAACCATATTTGTCTGGAGGTATCCACAGGTTCTCACCTTCTGTGGAAACAAAAAAAAAAATCTCTTTTCCAAAGCAACATATCCTTAAACTCAAATTTTGGAATCAAAATGCCTTTATAATATACATGCTGGTTTTTAGCAACCCATACAATGAAATGTCTCTCTGTACTTAGCTCATTCACAGTCAAAAAATTGAAAGATAACACAATAATAGACATAATCCAGACTCTCTGTGAATTTTCCATTTTTTCATGGCTTATTTTTCTTTATTCCTTTTAATCTACTATTATCTATACTCTGTCTCTTAAAAGATTTCACCTTTTTTTTAAAGCATTATGTTTATTCCTGTCTGGCCTCTGCATTATCAGTCTTTTCATTTTATTTTATTTTTTGATTGTTTGTTTTGGAAAATACATTTACATTTATTAATTTTGTTACTTGGTTAATATTAGCACAAATATATTTTAATAGCCTAAGGTATCTGAATTGGATTTGTGTGAATATCCAATGAATTATTTTGAGATGAGCATGCTGGAACTACATAATAGAACTACTTAGTTCTACTCCAAATTATAGGAGTCACTTCTTAAATTTCTTGCAAAATCCCAAAACTCTCTTGTGGTAAAATATCTAATTAGTGTTAGGTTCCTTGGCCTGTCCTAGTTTGCATCATTCAGCTATTTCTTCTTTACTACTTTCTCTTTTCAGTAAAGGAATAGTTCACAACTATTTGCTTCTGGCTAACTTCAAACACTTGACTCTTGACTCCTATTTCCATTAAATGTACAGATTTATCTGCTCTGTTCACCATGCTACAGACATACTCTCAAATAAACAAGGAAAATCAAGACAGTTTTAGAAGTAAACCCAGTTCTTACTCTCTTAGTAGTTGGTTGGCATCAGTTAACCTTTATATATAGGTCATTTGTGTCTCAAATCTTAAAATATGTGGAGGTCACATGAGCTGTGTATTAAAAGAAATCAATGAATGAGTTACTGACCACCAGTGGTGTGAGCCTTCTTTTTACAACAACCCTAATACTATGGGAAGGAAGTAACCCATGGGGCACCTTCTGGTTCTGCAACAAAATACGGTCAATGGAACTGTATTCTCCAAACATGTACTTATTTTTGAAACATGACTAAATATGTCTTTCTAGCATGAAACTATTTGTTTACTTTGGGATAAATAATTTCTCTGCCTCCAAGTTTTACCTCAGAATTTATTTCAAAAATTATTTAATCATGATAATACATCTCCACCCCTTTTATTGGAAATAGATTCTTTTCTCACACAATGTCTCCTGACTTTCAAAGAAAAATACAATTTCCCCTTGCTCTCTCTACTCCTTCCACTTCCTCCCCAGCTCCCTTTTCTTCTGGATTGATTCCCTTTCTGTCTCTTATTAGAAAAGAACAACAAAGCAAAACAAAATAAAATATAATAAGATAAAACAAGAACTATCAAAGTTGGATACGGCAAACAAACAGAAGGTTGGCTCACTTATTTATACTATCATATCATCTGCAAATAAAGATACTTTGACTTCTTCTTGTCCTATTTATATTCCCTTGATATCCTTCAGTTGTTTTTTTTTTTTTTTTTTGAAGACGGCATACGAGATTAAGCATGG
>NW_004949138.1:2547583-2552436 GCF_000317375.1 Microtus ochrogaster
CTCTGCTTAGTCTCCTAATTGGAGGTCACTGGATCTCATAAACGGTTAAGTGAATGCAGTTTACTGAACATTCCCTTGAATTCCTTCAGTTGTTTTTTTTTTTTTTTTTTCTCTAGCCAAGCCTTCGACTCTTAGCTAAGACTTCATTGAATAGATAATGAAAGAGTGGACAGACTTGTCTTGTTCTCGATTTTAGTAGTGTCTTGCATTTCCCTCCATTTAAGTTGATGTTGACTATGGGTTTACTGTAAACTGCCTTCATTCTGATAAGGTTTGTTCCTTGAATCCCCAGTCTCTTCAGGACTTTTATCACGAAAGGGTTTTGGATTTTGTCAAAGGCCTTTTTGGCATCTAATGAGGTGATCATGTGGTATTTCCTTTCGGTTTGTTCATTCAGTCTCCAGCATCCTCTCCTGTCACCAGCCTCAGCAAGTCTGTTCTCACATCATTCCCCTAGCCTGAAGATCTTGCACAGGGTGATAAATGCTATTGCCTATAGGATCAGGGTTTATAATATAATTTGTACTTCTGTCCTCCCTTGCTCCATATCAGTCAACTTACATGGCACCAGGGACAGAATAGATTGAAGCAGGGAAATTAATGCATGGGAGGAGCACTCAGACCTGCCTCCACTGACCTGCAGACAGCTGATGTGTGCTGGGAAGAGTGTTCTAGGTGACATAGCTCCCTGTAGAAATTACCCATACAGAGGCAGACAAACTCTGTCTGGCCCCAAGATCCTGCCTGGTGCAGGTGGGGGGACAACAATGGGACTGCAGAGAATGGCCGCCACTGAGACATCACTGCCTTGTCCACTATAGTGACTCTGCACTAGTCCCCTGGCCATCTGGAATGCTTCACTTCACCTCAACAACTCTGTGAGTCACTTAAAACTTCGAGTGGCTAAAAGGAGCTCCCACCAGAGACTCTTGGAGCAAGCTAGCTCTGAATAAGTAGAGGAAGACAGGGACTGGTACAGTAGGAGTGGGGACTGAGCAGAGGAACCCACATTCTATCACCTTATGACTGAAGAGAGAAGCAGATTCTCACACCACCATAGAGCTCCTTTTCACTCCCATGCCATGGTTTTCCCTGTTGGTCCCCTCTGTCCCCCTCTCCTTCCCACCCTCTTCTATCATTTTTCAAAATCTCTTCTCCCACCATGAAATCAATTTATTTCACAATTTTCATCAAGTAGAATGTAGAGGGTCCCACACTCCCCTCTTCTTCTATTTCCTTGCCATCTCAATGTCCCTTTTCTCTTTTGGTCTTCATGTAAATATTTATATGGGCAGAAGTAAGAAAAATAAATTGATTTCCCTATTCTCTCAATTCCCTATCTTGTCTTTCCAAACCCTACAAAAATAAAATTTGGGACTCCCTTTCCCTTCCCCAGAACACTGCATGTTGTTTCTTTCAGGTTTGTGCCCAATAACAGACATAGTATTCGATTGCGATCTGCTGAGTACATTCATTGTACATTTTATTTAATTTGTTGTTTCATTTGTTCAGGAAGTTACTTAGGGAAGAGTGTGTGTTGAACATTCCTGCAGCTTTGAGATGAAGCATTTGGTCATGACGAATTATCTTATTGATGTATTCTTGGATTCTATTTGCAGGATCTATTGAACACTTCTGCATCTATATTCACGATGGAAAATGGTCTGTATTTTTCTTTCTTTGTTGAGTCTTTATGTGACTTGGATATCAGAGTAACTGTAGCTTCATAAAATGAATTGGGCAATGTTCCTTCTGTTTCTATTTTGTGGATTAATTTGAGGAGTATTATTAGCATTAATACTCCTATGAAAATCCCACAGAATTACATGCTAAAATCATCTGGTGTCACGGCCACCCTCAACCTGCAAGGACGACGCACAACACACCGGAGCTCTTCTCACTGCAGTTTATTCCAGGACTTTATTCACTTTCTCTCTCTCCCTCTCTCTCCCCCTCTCTCTTTCTCTCTCTTCCCCTCTCTCCTCGGGTAAACCCTCTCCCAGCCCTTAAGTAGGCATGGGCTGCCAATCCCGAACTGCCAGGTGGGCACTGCCCACAGGTTCATGCATATGCAAGCAGCTGATGATCATTGTGTGATAATAGCATAAGTCAGGTCTTAGGCATAATTAGGAGCTGATTATCAGATGTAGCTTCACGCAGCCTCGCTACAATCTGGCCCTTGACTTTTTTGGGGTGTGGGTGGGAGACTTTTAATGACTATTTTCTCTTCAGCAGGAGTTATAGATATATTCAGATTGCCCATTTGATCTTGATTTAAGCTATATAGAAAATTCTCCATTGCTTTTATGTTTTTCAATTTGATATAATACAAGTTTCTAGGTGATTTCCTTATGATTCATTGGATTTCCTTGGTATCTTTTGTCATTCCCTTTTTTATTTCTGAGTTCATTAATTTAGATTCTTTCTTTGCCTTCTAGTTAATTTGTATAAGAGTCTGTCAACACTTTTGATTTTTTCAAAGTAACTTTTGGTTTCTTTAATACTTTGTAAACTTTTTTGTTTCTAATGTATTGATTTCAGCCCTGAGTTTCCTTATTTATTGCTGTAAATTCCTTTTGGATGTGATTCCCTATTTTTGTTATAGAACTTTCTGATTGTGAGGATACACAGATGTGAGCCTCTTCCACCTTGTCAGAGAGTTTGAGCTTGCTATTTCAAAGTTGTTGACAACAGATGTGGCTACAAACAAGAGATTCTGACCTAGTGTGTGGTTAATTAGTATTTTGGGTATAGAAATAAGCCCGCTCCACCCCCAAAAAATCAGACAATTCAAGCCCCTTCCTGTTCCTTCATTTTAAAGTAGGAAGTTTGACACAGAGAGTGGCTCCCTACAGTATACTTGGTGTAGGGCATATTTGCTGCATATTCTGTCCAAAACATCAAATGCTTTACTCAGGAAATAATGGCTTGACGTCTCAAGTATTGAAGCAAGTAAGTGCTCTGATTGTCCTTTGTGTCATGTGAAAGCAGTCTTTGGCCTTCTTCCCTCTCCTCTTTGTATTGGGGAATAAAAGCGTATGAAAATTAGACACAAGTGAATTCAGTATTTAGTATTCACTGTGAAGTAGATTTGCTGTGAGTCCCCAGCAGCTTGCTGTGGGGTCGAGACCATGCAGCAGGTCCCCAAATGAAGGTGGCTGGTCCCCAGCCATGTGGCAGCTGGCTGGTCCCCAGCAAACTGTGTGGGCAGGCAGTGGGTGGGAGGCACAGAGATAGGCACACAATACAGAATAAAATTGGAAATGTATTAGATGGGTTATGGAAGGGAAGGAAAAGGGGGAAAGGAGAAGAGAGAGAGAGAGAGGGAGAGAGAGGCTGCCTCTCCGAGAGAGGGGACAGAGAGAGGGGGAGTGCTGAGGCTGCAAGCAGGAAGGGAGTGGGCATGGCTTTTCTCTTAAAGAGACAGAACATTACATTTCCATCTCTTTTTTATAATAAAAAGCAAGAGATTAGCACCACAAGTTAAAGGAATTGGATCAGCAGGTTCTCAAGGCTTCTTCCTGCTTATTTGTGGGTGTCATCTTTACGGGGGGAACCTAAGAATGCTGGGTAATAGTCACATCCTGGCATAGTTGGTCTCTTTGCTCTTATCTTGTGCTTGTGGTATGGAAATATCTGGTGTCTCGTACACCTGTTTAAGGGATTAACAGAACAGAGGACAAAGTTAAGTTAAAGGAAAAAAAATTTAGGACCTGAGAACTGAGGGGGTTGTATCTGACCTGTTTAAGGTGGATCCTTCAATTTGGCTCCCTAGAACTCACAAAAATTCTTTGGTTTGTGAAAACAGAAGTTTTAGGCATATATATATATATATATAATATATATAATATATGTATATTATATATATAATAAACAGTAGCATATTTATGTTAGAATGACTGTGACAGATATTTTTGCACAATAAAAAGTATTTTTAAGACTATGGAACGCAGCATAAGAGAGAAATTTGATCTGAAATTTGTTTAGTGAGGTTGTTCTTTTAAACTGACAAAACCTCTCAGCTGTCAAACTGCATTAGAGATCTTTGAGAAGGTTAAAATTTTACTTGAGTTACTGATTAAAAAATGACAGAGAACTTACTTGGTTGGCACCCAGAGCTACTCCTAGGGGTCCTCCATGGTCACTGAAGGTCACAATTGCCTTTTGCTGTTTAGTGTAGGGCCTGCCAGGCTCCAGAAGATCCTGTGGGCTAAGAAATCTGTAGGAAGACAAGCCTACCTTGACCTGAGAAGCTAGGCTGTCGATTCCAGCGATTCTGTCCACGTCAGGAGATATTCAGTTTAGATGAAAGGCAGTTTTTCCCAGTGCTCAGCACTTGGCAGTTGAAGTGAACTGTGGATGGATGTTGTTGTGTGCCCATTTGTCATCTATCTTCTTTGGAGGAAATAGAGTGCTGCTGCTAGGAGCCAACGTGTCTCTTTTTGTTATGAAAAGATTTTTTAATAATCAAATATTTAAATATCACATTCCCCAGATCTCTGAGCAGTTGAGGGCTGTTTATTAGGTATAAATAACTACAGTATAAAATCCACTTGGAGAGCTGGGTCTGAGTTTGGTCACATTGGCTCTCAACTTAACAGGTGAGATTTACACTCATAAGAATACAGAAAGAAGAAACTGCTTGCCATAGAAGGTTAACGGCAGAACTGACAATAATAGAGAACATCTTAATATATTTTAAATGAGGGTTGGATTAAATATAAGGTATTTTTGTAAGAGACTTAAAAGCACATGGAGCTGGAGAGATGGCTCAGAGGTTAAGAGCATTGCCTGCTCTTCCAAAGGTCCTGAGTTCAATTCCCAGCAACCACATGGTGGCTCACAACCATCTG
>NW_004949138.1:2552536-2559113 GCF_000317375.1 Microtus ochrogaster
GTTTAGTAGAACCTCAAAAATATTTTTTAAAAAAGTACATACCAGTTTAAAACACGAGACTTGTTTTTGTTGTCTGAAATGAGATACAATGAACAATTATAATATTTAATAGTAAACATAGGTGCATTTAAGTTGCATATATGAACACACACACATAGAGTGAACAGGAATTGGGGAAAGTGGATGGTCTTGGTGGGCCCTACCAAAGGCAAAACACACATGTAACAGAGTCAACAAGAGGAATTTAGTGATAAAAAAAAAAAACATAAGTAAAGCAGGGTACAAGGCAGGGTATACTTCAGTAAAGATGGGAGAACCTGGTCACCTGATTTGGCTTGGCAGTAAGGTAACAGAGTTAACACTGGAGAACCAGGAAAGGAATACCTCAGTAAAGATGGTGGAACTTGATCACCTGATCTGGCTCTCAGCCAAGATGGTGATGAAGTCACCTAACCCCAGTCAAAATGACAGCAGTCACATGTTACATCTTTGGGCTGCAGGGATTTTAAGCTTAATAAGAGAGACCTAGAAGCATAATATGCACTGTGGCTGAGCTGCCATGCCACACCACAAGCCACAGAGGGGAGCAAAAGGCTAGAACTGAAAAAACCTGCACCATGCCACAACTGGAATTGATAAAAGCTGGGGGACGGACATGGATGGCTGCTACCCACAGCTGAAATTGTGAAAACCTGCAAAACACCACTAGGGGCACAGTGAGACGTCTCTTGACTGTGGGCGGGGTGTGAATTAGTGCATGTCCTTCACAAGACTCATGGGGGGACTTTCCCCTGGGCCAAGAGTGGGAAGGTAAGGTCTGGTTGGATCCAGTTGTGACTGGAAGCCAGAGAGACCAGAGGCCACTCCCAGTGGCCTTTTATAGCAAGGACAAAAAAGAAAAGAGATAAAATGGAAAAAAGAAAAAGAATCTGAGGGACCCTGGGTCCCCAGTCGAATGCATAGCACAGAGTTTGCAGTGCTAGAGTGGGCTGACTGACCCTGGGTCAGTCCAAACACAATTTTAGTTAAGGGAAGCAACCATACCAGAACAGGGGAGACTCACCAATCGAAACAGAGAAGCCAGTGGTGGGAGTAGAAAAAAAACTAGCTCAGGATGCTGACCCATGGAAATTAACTGGGGTGGGAGAGCCCCTCAAGTCACGGCACCAATGAAATGCATATGCTGCGAGTCCCCAGCAGCTTGCCGCAGGGTTGAAACCACGTGGCAGGTCCCCCAATGAAGGTGACTGGTCCCCAGCCATGTGGCAGCTGGTTGGTCCCTGGTGAGCTGTGTGGGCAGGCGGTGAGTGGGAGGCACAGAGATAGGCACACATGCAGAATAAAATTGTACATTTATTAGATGGGTTATGGAAGGAAAGGAAAAGGAGGAAGGAGGCAAGATGGGGGGGGAGAAAGAGAGAGGGAGGGAGGCTACCTCTCTGAGAGAGGGGACAGAGAGAGAAAGAGTGGAGCTGAGGCTGTAAGCAGGAAGGGAGTGGGTGTGGCTTGTCTCTTAAAGGGACAGAACACTACACACTGAGCTTCCCTCCCAGTACTATCCTATGTCTCTGTATTTCTTTCGTATCTCTGTCCATCCTTAACATTTCTAATCCATACGCCTCTACCCTGAAGCCTATGAACCTGTTGTGGTTGGAACATGATAGAAGTCACCCCAAAATGTGCTTATGACACATGCTCTTAGGTTGCTAGTATGAGATATCTCTATTTTTTTAATGTAAGCACTTAGTGCCCTGAACTTTCCTCTTAGAACCATGTGTATTCACTCCCATAAATGTGGGCATATTGTGTATTCATTTTCATTTAATTATAGAAAGTCTCTAATTTCTGTATTGGTTCATTTGTAGTTTGGTTTTCATGAGTTTGTCAGATTTCTGTTGTTTCTGTGGTTATTGAGATCCATCATTATTCTGTGATAGTCTGATAGGATGCAGGTAGTTATTTCAATTTTCTAGTATCTAGTGAGACATTCTTTGATTCCAAGTATGTGGTAAATTTGGGGGAGACTTCCATGAGGTACTGAAAAGAAGATACAGTCTTTTGTGTTTTGGTGAAATGTTCTGTACATATCTGTTAGGCCCAGTTGGTTTATACTATCTGTTAGATCCAGCACTTCACTGCTCATTGCCTTTCTGGATGACCTGTCTATTGGTGAGAAGAGGGTGCCAATGTTTCCCACTATCAGTGTGTGACGGTTATTTAATATGTTCTTTAAGCTACAGTAGTATTTCTCTTATAAACTTGGTGCCCTTGTGTTTGATCCATAGTTGTTAAGAATTGTAGTACCTTATTTGTGGATTTTTCCTTTTATAAGTATGTAGTCTCCTTCTCCGTGTATCATGATTGGTTTTAGTTTGAAGTCTATTTTGTCCAACATTAAAGTGGCTACTCTAGCTTGCTTCTTACCCTGAGGTAATATCTATTGTTGATGTTGAGGTGTTTTCTTGAATGCAGCGGAAAGATAGATCCTGTTTTCTCATCTGTTCTGCTAGCCTGTGTTTGCTTCACACTTGGCACCCACATGGTTTTAAACTCCGCACCCATTGGGTGGATGGCTTGGTCCTTCCATGGCCCAGACAGGCCTGCTTTTGCCTAAGCAGTTTCTTCTAGAATTCCCATCACAGCGGAGTTTGCTGGGTGTTGTGACTTGAAAATTTCCCAGGCACATGTATGCATGACCACTGCACCCCCTAGGGCGATTCTTTGCCACATGGCAGCTTCTGCAGCTTCTGGGTTTCTGTTTCCTACCTCTGGATTCTGGGTTTCTTGCCTTATGTATAGAATTGATTTAATCACTTTTAATTTAATAAGCAACACATATTTCTCAGTATTTAACCAATACCAAGGCAGAAACTAAAGCAGCCCAGGATTCTCACCAGTTGCATTGTTTCCAGTCATGACTCTATAACCATGCCATCTGCTGGACAATAAAGATTTCTGTTTACCGAATTGCATAACAGGTAATATGACAGATTTCATTACCAATGTGACCTTTAGTACCTTTTTTGCTAACACTATGGATAGTATTATGTGAGGCTTATATGACTATGGGGATATCTCAATTTATTGATTACTAGGTTCAGTTTCTTCTCCATAGTCTATCATTATGGAAGAATATGGCACTCTTAAGAATGATACAATCTTTACAAACTAATAATGAACAGCTAGTTGACAGGATTAATATCATCAAAAATCAGAGGTTATCTGAACAAGTTAATACTATGATGGACAGAATTGAATCCGTATCTAAGGGTACTAGGAAGTTATCTGAAAGAATTCATACTGTTGAATTTGACAAAAGTTGTTGAAATGTTATGATAAATTAACAGAAAAAATGTATCTCCAAGATGGCAATTTACACAATATTCAAGTAAAGTCCAAGGGAGAAACATTATCTTTAAAGGAAAAAGTTCAAACCTTAGAATCACAGGTGCAGAATGAGGACCAGAGACTAGGTGCCTCCATGAAGTCACTAGAAATATATACAGGCCAGGAGATTCAGGCTTTACAAAAGACAATAATGAAAAGATTTGAAATGATTGAGGAAATTATTAGAGCTGATGAACAGGGAAAGAAGGCACAGGACAGGATACAACATTGCCAGTGGCTGTAAGGAATGGCTTACCAAGGGTTTTAGCTTCCTACCCTGTAATTTACTCTGATAAAGCATCAGCTTCTAAGGGCTCAAAGGGAGCAAAAAACGGTAGGTGGATACCTATAGGAATAAATTATCTAAAAGAAATTAAGCAAGTTGTCATAGCTTATGGCTTGCATCCCGCATTTTATAGGAGATGATAAAGACCTGGGTTCTAATGTCAGGGCAATCCCCCATGACTTTTTTTCAGTTAGTTTCAGCAGTCCTGGATGATGGACCTTCCTTGATGTTTAGAATTTATTTCAGAGATGAATCCAAAAATATGGAAGAGCAAGGAAAAGAAAAAGGCATTGATGTTTCCCAAGATCAAATTCTTGGTGAAGGCACTTATGCTGACCCACAGGTCCAAGCTCTTTATGATGAAGAAATCTTGTCCCTATGCCACAAAGCAGCCTTACATGCTTGAGACAGGATTCAAGAACTAAGAAAAAGAATTGAATCATATGCCAGAGTTAGACAGGGACAGAGAGAACCCTTTACTGACTTTTTACAAAGATTAAGTAAGACTGTACAAATAGAAATAACTGACAAAGATGTTAGATATGTAATTTTTGAATCTCTAGCTTTTGAAAATGCAAATTTAGAATGCAAAAAGATAATTGCGACTTTAAAGGTTAGATCAGCACCTATGGAAGAATGGATTCTGCATACAATAAATGTTGAGACATTTGACTATAATGCCGAGTCTTGGATAGGAGAAGCAATTTCCAAAGTAATGAGGAGGCACCAAATTGCCAAATGCTTTAATTGTGGTAGAATAGGACATCTGAGAAGGGATTATAGACAAGGAATTTCTAGGAACAATATCTACTCTGGGAATGGCAAAATAGGAGACCTTGGCCTTCAGATATGTAGAAGGTGTGGCAAAGGCTGACATTGGACCAATGAATGCAGGTCAATAACAGAGAGACAAGGCAACCTGATAACATTGGGAAACTCCTTGAGGGGCCTCTCACAGGCTCCCAAGCCAAAAGTGGTCCAGTTGTCCCCAGTAACTGTGGAAGACATAACACACCAGGAAAATTAAAAATAAAATCCAGAGCCATCTGTAAAAGACCATACTGTCCTAAATGATGGCATAAACATTGAAGATAAGGCAAAAATTCAAATAGGAAATGATGGAGAAAGGTCATCTGTCTATGTGTTACTCTCATTGGTTAATAAATTGCATTGGTTTTTTGATAGGGCAGGATTTAGATAGGTGGAGTAGACAGAACAGAATGCTGGAAGAAAGAAAGCATAGTTGGTCAGACGCCATGGAGCCAGCTGCCAAGTCAGACATACTGAATCTTTCCTGGTAAGCCACAACCTTGTGGTGCTACACAGATTATTAGAAATAAGTTAATCAAGATGTGAGAATTAGCCAATAAGAGACTGAAACTAATGGGCCAGGCAGTGTTTAAAAGAATACAGTTTCCGTGTAATTATTTTGGGTAAAGCTAGCTGGGAGCTGGGCAGCAGGAAGCGGCCCGCAGCTCCATATACAAAACATATATTCTGGCAAACTTCTATAACTGATAAGAGACCAAAGCTAAGAGTGTTTATAAATGAAATTGTGATTGTTGGCTTGATAGGAGTGGATGTGAGAATCACCACTCCAGAATCTTGGCATCCAAATTGGCCTCTTCAAGAGGCAGATGTTCAATTACTAGGAATTGGAACCATATCTCAAATTAAATAAGCACAAGATGGGTTGACTGTATTGGACCAAAAATCAAAGAGGGAAGCTGATACTATATGTAGCTGATACTGCAATAAATTTAGGGGGCTGTGACCTGTTACAGCAATGGAATACCCAGATTAACATTCCTGTAGTCCCAGGAACTCATAATTCTGGGAAGGATATAATAAGGTATTATGAACAAAGGTCACCAGCCATTCAGGCCGTACAAGAACATACAGCAAATACCAAACCTTTAGAGGTACCAACAGCCCTACCTTTAAAATGATTAACTAAGAAGCCAATATGGATTAAGCAGTGGCCTCTAGTTGAAGATAATTTGCAGGTGGTGAGCAACTAGATGTTCACCATATTGAGGAATCAACCAGCCCTTGGAATTCTCCTGTATTGTTATAAAAAAGAAATCTGGTAAATGGAGAATGTGACAGATCTAAGAGCTGTCAACAAGGTTATTCAACCCATGGGCCCTCTACAATCTGGAATTCCTCTGCCTTCTCTATTACCAAAAGGATGGCCTCTTATAGTTATTGATTTGAAAGATTGTTAATTTACTATACTTTTACATGAAAACAATAGAGAAAAATTTGCCTTCACAGTGCCTACTTATAATAATTCTCAGCTACTAGGAGATACCAATGAACTGTCCTCCCACAGAGAATGCTCAATATCCCCACCTTGTTTCAATACTTTGTAAGTCAGCCATTGGAAATAATATGTAAGCAATTACTTAAGTATGTAATTTACTATTACATGGATGCCATTTTGCTATCTAATTCACACATGAATACTTTAGAGAGAATGTTTAAAGAAGTAAAGAAAGTTTTGCCAAAATGGAGATTGTAAATAACAGAAATTGATCAAGTATTGATTGGAAGCATGTTGTAGGCCTTAGAATTTCATTAAAAAAAACATCATGTCAATAGCAAAGGTTTAAAGAAAGAGTTTTCTATTACATGGAAACAAGTTAAGGAGATTATAAAGAGATGCCCTACTTGCTCTTTCTATAAACAAACACTGCTACCTGCAGGGACTAACCCAAAGGGTACTCAAAGGAATAGAATCTGGCAGATGGATGTGTTCCACTTTGCAGAATTTGGTAAATTAAAATATGTACACCATACCATTGATACTTATTCAGGCTTCCAGTGGGCAGCTGCTTTAACTTCAGAAATGACTGATTCAGTAATCACACATTTATAGAAGTTATGGCCATTATGTCTATA
>NW_004949138.1:2559797-2560342 GCF_000317375.1 Microtus ochrogaster
TTTTTTTTTATTTTTCTTCATATCTATTTTTGTCTTTATCATACCTTTCATTAAATATATGTCTGCATCTGCCTATATAAATGATGCTTAAGTTTTCCACAATGAACAATGAATTTTCCTGCAGTAATCTTTAAAGTTTCCAGGAAGAATATGGGGCCCCACAACAACAACTCCACCTGGTGGATAATGACAATATGATGCTGATTGCACTATTGTAAGATTTGTTTTGACCAACTTTGGCTAAGGCCTAGAAGACACTATTTTTAAAAGCAAGATAATTTTCAAAACTGTCTTACCCTGTCTTGGCAAGATTTGACAGTCCTGCTTATCCATTTCCAGATACCATGTATCTTGCAGTGGTTGAGGCATGGACATTTCTTTGCCCAAAGGCCAGTTTTTGCCAAGAAGAAAACAAGCTCCAAGTGTAGTGTGTTCGGTCCTTAACATTCTCTCAGTAAGAGATCAGTGCTGCCAGGAGCGATTGTGTTTTATTTAAACAGAACTCTAATTTATTGAAATGTCATTTTCTACAGCTCTTTGAAGTG